>NW_010391518.1:18867-24926 GCF_000710305.1 Buceros rhinoceros silvestris | reverse complement strand
GGAGGGGGGCTGGGGGGGTGGGTAGTGGGGTGGAGGGAGGTCTTCCAGACTGGTAAAGTCATTTTATGTCTGGGTATACTGCCTTTTTCTTTCTCTATAATGGTTTCATACACTGTGTCATAGACAGTCTAAACCCAAGGCCCGGAACTGAACTGAAGGAGACCTACTATGAAATACTAATAACAATCCTAATAAAGACAATTGATCTTTGCTAGACAAGTTTTTTAAAACTAGTCAAGATTCTAATCCTTTTTTCGGTCCCAGATTCTGCCATAGTTGTACATAACCTTGGGAGAAGAACCTGAGGTCGATCTTTCCATAGTGGATATGTAGGCATGTGCCTATTGTGCTATTTCTCTTGCGTAGAATGGTTATAATCCCTTGTATCCCAGAAAGTGTGAGACTTTGGGTGTTTAATATTTGTTGACATCATACTGCACTGGGGCATCAGAAGTGGTCGCTCCAAGGTATGACGGTTCCTATTCTCTCCAGGAAGTAGGAAATCTGGCAGCAATGACGAAATCTGGCAGCAATGACAAAATCTGATGTAAGTTACTTAGGCTGCTGTGAGATTGGATTTTTGTGTGCTATTTGGTTGTCCCTATCACAAGAGCAACAGTCACTCAGTGTGTGTATGTGTGTGGGTAAACAGCTTGGGTGGTAACTGCTTCAGATGGCCTGAAGATTTTATGATGCTGAATATATCTTAACTAAACTGTGTTGCCACTTCTACTGAATAGAAAATTGTACTCTTTGTTTCTTCTGTTGGTTTTTATTGTTTCAGGTTTTTTTTTTTGTTTGGTTTTGGTTTTGTTCTATTTTGCTTTTTTTTCCCCAGGATACTCAGAACAGGCTTAACAGTAGACACTTTGAAACCTCAGATTTAAGTTTTTATAGAATACCTATCATCAGCAAGTTCAGACAACCTTGATGATGACTTTACTCCCACAGTTTTAAACCCATTTCGGTTATCTGATTTTCATGTTGCTCCTAATGAATCCCTCTGGCAGAATTAAGAATTGTGTCCTAAAATACAATTCATTATTTTTCTCTAAAGCTTTGTACTCTGGGAGGTGGCAGTGGACAGCAAATTTTCTTGAAGAACAATGTCTGTTTTGTTGCTTAGGTCAGACAATCATATTGACTTAGAGACTGTCACTGATGTTCATATTTTCTTTCTGGAGACTCATTTATCTTCTAGGAGTCAACCCCTTTCTGAGCTAGAGTCGACCTACTAGTGGTTGTCATCAGAATGCTGCTGAGCTTGCTTAGCTCTGCTATCTTCTTATTGTACAAACTATGATGAATGAAATGTACTTCATGGCAATAAGTTTCATGTTTTAAGGCTAGAACTGCTTTGATGGTTTCCAAAATATTTCATTTGCAAGTTGATTTACATCATTATAAGCTACAGAGTCTCACATTTTATTTGGTGACAAAACCTGCAATCTTTATTCTACTCTCAAGCAAAATACTAAAATCTAGCACTTCTTACTTCTCACATTGCATGGAAAATACGGTTAATTAGGATGTAATAATTCATATTAGAATGGAGTCTAAGAATAAAATGGCTTTAAAACCTTGATGTAGTTTAAATGAAAAAAAAGGTGTTATCCTGGAAATCACAATTTCTAGCACTGTGCTTGATATAGCAACACTTTCTTTCAAAGAAAAGTTGAAAGTTTGTAGAGAAAATAAATGTATTATTCTAGCATAGAAATATGTTTGGTTAGATTTCCATTATTCATTAATGACGTTGTTTCCTCCATTTTGAGAAATTTCTTATCCTGTCTTACTGTTCAGAATAACAACAAATCTAAAATGTCACAAGTACTAAATTTATTTCGTTTTAAACAGAATTGGGTTTTGGGAAACAACAAAATTAACCTTAGAAGATGTACAGTGCATTTTCAGGCATTTTTTTTATCTAAGATGCAATTTCCAGACTGACATAGGAGCAAGATTTTTTTGTTCATCTGCAACCTTACTAAAACCTGAGTTTTGAGAAGTTTGCCTGGTTAGGCCTGAGAGTCAGTTTTCAGTACCCAAAGTGTCAGTGCTCATGTCCTGAATTTCCTAACTTTATAAATCGAATTAATGTGCCTAATTTAGCACTGTATTTACTCCAAGACCCCTCTATTGTCACATAGAGAAACAGACAGCTCTGAATAATTTAGAACTTACTTGTATTATTTTTTCTGCATTGGCTGCAGAAAGAGATGTCATTACTTCAAGAGAAAATCATGGTGCTGTACATAGTGTTTATATGCAATTTGCAGCTATGTTAATACACTGATAGCTACTTGTGCTATAGGCAAATGCCTTTAGACGAGTATAGGCAACTAGTATAAGACAACTCGGATGATGCAGAAGACTGGATATCTGAATGAGGAGTATCTTTGAAAGGAATAAAATAATTTAGTTTATCCAGACTAACAAAAAAAGCTGAGGAATATTTGCTGTTTATAGATGTTTTGGCATGTAAAAGAAGTAAACACTTCAGATAAGATTTACTTTGGTTGAACAAAATAAGGAAAAGTGGACTATGCATAATGTGTATTTAAACAGGAAATTTAAGAAAATCTTTTTAACCACTAGAGTACTGTGACTGTATCACAAATTTACAGTAAATCCTCCACTCTCTTTCAGAGAAATACATGCAGATATTCGTGTAACTGAATCTGAAGCCCATATGCATTATCGTGGTGCAGTTCCAGTACCAGTTGTGCTGTAATCCATAAAATTATAACTTTGTGTTACTCTGGACATTTAACAAAGCAAATCAATCTTTTCCACTGGTAAATTGATTTGTGATGTAAAATGTAGTTGTCAGGCTGTATACGTGTATCTTCTATTAACTATGTTTTATACTTTATGTATTATTTATTATAAAATTATCACATAAAATAAATGTATACGGGCTTTATATAGAAAGTATACTATTTTTTCTGAAATGTTAGAAAACATACTCTCCAGACTTTTTTGAGGGAATCATGTGTGCACACATACAGCTATGTAGTTTTAGTCTTTACATAACCACTCACCCTTCCAGACTTTAGTTTCCATAATTTTAGGCCATGACACCAGGACAGCAAAAATCATCACAGTTTCTTTCACTGCTGTTTCACCTCTTATGTTGCCTACCAATCTATACCAGAACAACTGGGAAAACAGGAGAGAAAACTGATTATTGGAGAGCAGAAGATGCTTAAGACAGAAGATCCAATTTAACCTGAAAGGAATTCTGAAGAAATTCTATGCTTTTTCCTAAATCAGCGGGAATTTGTAATATTATCTGAGGGATTAAAGGCAGGGGGGATGTTTATAACGTATGTATGTAACCAATGTAATAGTTAAAATGAAGGAACAGAATTATGTCAAAAGCAACCAAAAATTGTTTTTAAAAATGTATCAGCCAAATCAGTTAGTAGTTTGTTTTTGAGGAATTTTTTAATATTACATGCCTCCAGTGACTTGCTAGATCTTCAGACAGATTTATAATCTTCAGTTTTGGCCCAGCTTATCTTTATTCCCATTTAAATGTTAAGGAGTTACAGTGTCAACATCTTCTAAGTACAGAGAGGAAATGACTTGAGGGGAATTAATATTAATACATTTGACCTTGTTTAGCAATAAAAATCAGAGCTCCTGTAGGAATTCATTATATTAAATAATATTAAATGGAACTAAGTTGACTTACACAAGTGGACAGAAAAGATACTTGCTGTTTGTTTTAATGGTTTCCTCATAAATCATATAGTCATGCCCTCAACTGCAGATCAGAAATACAGTTGGGAGCAAACTTCTCAATCTGTGAGGTTTTGATCACGTCTTTTACTTTAATGGGATTTGGGCAGTGACAACCCAACAGGCATCCTGCAGACAGTGGTATGAAGCAGATTGCATAGAGAAATTCCAAAATCCTTTGTAACATGTCTGCTTGTATTTTAGCTGAAGGTTGAATAGTATAACTAAAATAGCTCAGCGGGTATCATGAAGAACATTTCACATGCTGGTGTGCTTCATATTTTCCAAAGTCTAATGGAAGGTACAAGAGAGAATACAATGTATTATAAATAAGGATCAAAATAGAAGTGATGGGTTCATTTTTGTGAGGCATACTTTGTGCCTACTGAAGAGAATATTTTGAGTTATTCACTTTTAAAATAATAAAAAACTTTTTACTACTGTTTTCCATTGAGCAAAAGTGTCAAACAGAAAACACTCTATGTAACCAACCGGGAGACCGTTCTTACTGTCCTGACAAAATCCCAGTATAGCTGCTTTTTCCCCAACGGAAAAAAAAAGTGTAGGCACAAATGCAGCAAAATTTTTGAAGGCATCTCACAACAATATAGATTGACAGTGAGAAAAGAAAATGACACAAAAGAATTCCATTAGAATTTTTCCTAAGCAACCTGCTGTATTTGAATATAACTTGTGAATGAACTCTGCCTAAAATTAATGTAATGACAGGAGAAGTGAATTGTAGAACTCTATGGCTTTGCTCTAAGGAGAATGTGTCACCAGCCCCATGACATTTAAATTAAATATAGAGACTGTCAGTTTAAAATGTCCCAAATGATCATCTCACAACTGATATAAAGCAAAGAGACAGAGCAGGTGTCTAACATACATAGGAGTCAAGCGTTAAAAGGTTTTATGGGCAAAATACAGTACCCTGAACTGTACTTGGAAAGAAAAGGGAAGATAGCAGGACTGCTGCAACTGTTCTTTCAATGTAAAACACTACTAGTAGCAAAGCATGTGTATTTTTTCATAAGCACACTTTCTGAGTGACTTTCAGATGCAGATTTAACTTCAGTTCTATATGCAAGTGGTCCACAAGTGACTCTGGTAGAATTTTGTAAACAAAAATACCCCAGTGCATGCTTTCACCAATGGCACATGCATTCTCATAAAAGCTGATTCAAACATTGAATGTACTTAAGTAATGACAGATTGGGAATAATTACTTGAACACGGTTTTGAATAGAGACTTTCATATTGTTGTGTAATTAGATATATGACCGCTCTTGTTTCTGAGATAAGAACCAAATGTATTTATTATAACCATATAAATCTCATGTCTGTTGCATTTATATTACTTCAGACATTTCCTCATGTTGTAATGAGCGACCACATCAACTCTGATGTGCAAATATTTAGATAACCTGTCAAAAAATCCATGACAAATGTCATGCATATAAAACAAAACAGTTTAGATACCATAAAACTGTTTATTTAAAGAATCAAACAAAAAGAAAGCAGATATATAAGTCACCTTTCAGGACTTTTCACATTCTAAATATCATTATAAATTACTGATGATTAGCTGCAAAATCTTTTAAAGTAAGTCTTAAAAAAATCCACTTTATTGTTTAGTGTATATTCATATGTTACAAAAAATTGGGTTTTTTTTCTGCAGCCACATTTTCACACAAAATCTAAATTTTAGAAAATAATAAATTTAAATGGCTATTTTTTATCTGGTCAAGCACTGGTAGCAACCAGTGCACTAGAGAGAGGTGTCTTGGAGTTTCTGAAAATCCTTCAAGTACTTTCTTTCAAAATAGGAACTCGTTGGCTCTAGCCCTTCTTTATAGGTTAAAACCTGCTCGTTTTCTCCATATGTATAAAATTCTTCAATAGTGTGTGCTTAATAAACATGCTTATGAATTAACATTTTAATTTTTCATGTGAGAAACTGAAAGCACAGAAAAATTTCTCATCAAGTCTCACATCTTATTAGCAGGAGAAGTAAAACAAATTTTTCTGCAGATACCTGGATTTCAGTTCTCCTAGCCCAGCTAAAAATCAGTCTTTCTCCATTGCAAATAGTTATAGTGACAGTGAATAGTAAATGATAACCAAAATGAAATGGCACAGGTCTTCAAATCTTCATACCTTGAAGTATGTACTTTAGAAGAAATTCAGGTTTAAGCATTGCTTTAAAGCATTTAAATTTCCTAATCCTGGCTGTTAGTTATCTCTGCTCTTCTCTAATTAGGGGACTAGAGGTCATTGACATGTTTCTTCCCCCCCCCCCCCCCCCCAAA
>NW_010391518.1:6159-18747 GCF_000710305.1 Buceros rhinoceros silvestris | reverse complement strand
CCCCCCCCAAAAAAAAAAAAGCCTCCATAGAGTAATTCATGTTAATTCCTGGTCATATGATCTTTCAATCCATTAATTAAATTAATGAGACTTCATGCATTTCACCCATGCACCCTTAATTAAAAACACTGAGAGAGAGGGGGGCACAAAGAAATAACATATGGCATTATCAGTGTTGTGCCCAAGAGAATTATTTAACAACATCTCAAGCTAATTTATTATTAATAAAACCTAGCTGCTCTCTCAAAATGCATATGATAATGTAGACAATCTGTGAATATTCTAACACAAAATTTGTTCGCTATTCTCTGCATCAGCCTTGATGACTAATGATTCACACCTCTTAGTAGCAGCAAAGTGGAATATTCAAAAGTCACAACTACAAATCTGATTGTATCCAAACATATTTTAATCAGAAGTCATGGCATCTAGCTACTCTTCATTACTGCTGATGAGTTTTGGGTAGCTAAAAGTCCGTTTAGAATAAGTTATGCATGCATTCTCAACAGATCTTCCTAAATTCTATTGAAGAAAATATTTACTCAACATGTGATATACTTTGTTTCTTTCTGGATCATTTTCTGAGGCTGTTGATATATCCTAAATAATATATTAAATTTTAGAGACCGAAAGAGAGGGCTACAGCTAAACTATAGACATTTCCCTCTGTTATGCAAACAATAGGCAAGTGACTGTATTTGGAATAAAACGAATGGTGCCTGGAGAACCTGGAATGTGAAATTAATTACTTCAATGACTTCTCTTAATTTAGTGGTTTATTCTTTTCAAATTTCCTGAGTCTTAGTAGAAATGATAGATAACAGAAAAAATTAGAAAATAGATGATTAGATAATAGAAATGATTAATGCACAAGCATTAATCTAGTCTACAATACACACACACCACCATCTTGAATATACCAGTAGGCTGGAATTGAAGCCCTGACTGAGGTGCCCTTCAAGACACCTGGTGCACAGCAGCCAGGAGAAGTCAGCAGTTCCACAGCACTGAAAGTACTTAGCTAGCGAAAGGAATAGGGACGGAGAAAGAACAGCTAGAAATGGCAAGTCTTTTATTTATGAACATCTAAATTATCAGAGTTAGCCAGTGGTTCCCTGCGTGTAACTACAGCTAAAAAATGAATGTTCAAATTTCATTGCCAAGAAAAACTTACGGCGTGCTCTCTCAAATCTGTATAATAGATCTCTAAGTCCTTCCTTCCAAGGACAGCACGATGAGTCATTTGTCAGTGGTCCTCATTCACACAGAATCATCTAAATCCCACTTGGTAGGATTTCCCAGGTTTCCCCTTTAAGAACTAAAAAAATAATGGTCTGCAGATGGATTTTAGTGGCTGAATTCCAAGCTTTTTGTGTCCGTTGGCTATATCAGTATATATTCAGAATAACTTCATTCAACTCCATGACTAGTTTTCACTTTAAATATGCAGTGTTGTACTACATGTCTACTAATAAGTAAAAGGTGCAAGCTGTTCACAAAAAAAGAAAAACACTAATACATGGGACTGGGGAGACTTATTTTAATTAAACAAATCTCTATATGAAGGCAAATAATAACAGTTATAAGAACTTGTAATCGATGCAACCAGCTCTGTGGTGGATATATTTTAGGAAGCTTTTTAAGATTTTTCACTCAGGCTTTTATTTAAAAGATTTTCTTTATTACTAACAGAAAAGTTAATGTTAATAATAGTTATTAGAACTGAATGATAGAACACTTCTTCCCACTTTCAATTCCTCCACAATTTTTCTTCTGGTGGGAAATATCTAAATCTTGCTTAGTATTTTTCACCTTTGCACACAAAAATTCATAGACATGGAGACAAAGCATGATTTGTTTTCACAGCTGGTGTGGGATTTTTCTCCATATCATGTTTATTTTCTCTTGTTAAAGATTAACACATGCTGAATGAGGAGACTTACTGAAGTTAATATGTGTCATTGATTAATCCTCTAGGTGTTTTAAAATTAAAACTAAACCATAATTTATTTTATCAGATTATTCCAATACGATCTTCTTTCTTCCCAATACTTTGTTATCATTCTGGTCTTTCTGAGTGTGTTCTTTTGTCACTCAGACAGAGTAGCTTTTATTTCTGCTTTAGTTCTCTGAAATAATCACAATAAGGGCAGAACTACTGCAAAGAAGAGTCAGAAATGCACAAACAAGTACAGGAAGGAAGAAGCAATTGCAGCAGCACCCCTTTAAATCAACTCAAACTATTCTAGAACTGTACATTCTGTTGTTTCAAATACACGTATTATACATATTTTATATTCACTTTTAACTGGCATCTGCAGAAACTAGAGACATTAAGCCATTTTATTTGTTTGTTCTAGATTCATTTCTTTCAAAACCTTAACCAAGTTGTGGTTCTTCTTGAAACTTCATTTTTCTTCTTTTAAGCAATCATTGCTTCCCTTAGAAACATTCCCAACAGCTTGGCAATTTCCTCCACAGAAACTTACTAATACGTATCCAACCCCTGGCTAATTTGCATGACATTTAAAACAGGCCACCTCATCACTTGTGGTTTTAGGATGAATTCTTTGAATTGCAGTAAGAAAGCAAGAGAGAGAATGAGAATGTTAAGTGAATTTGCTTTGAATTGTTTTGGATCCAGGATGAAGTTTGAATGCCTACAGTACTGCTGATTTTTTTTTTTATCTAATCGCTTTCCTGGCACAAAGGGTTTTAGTTACGCTGACTTAAGACATTTTGACATGGATTGGGTTTTTTATCTCCTCTTTTCAAACATCTGTTTTGAAATAATATTTACTACTTAATGCAAAACAAAATTAATGAGAGTCCACAAACAAAACTTTGAATAAAATGGCACCATCTGCTTTGGAGACCTAGGACAGTTGTTTTAGGAAAGAACTCATGCTGCACTGTGAAAACCCAGAATAATCTTCCTGACAAACACACATGGTAAATGTTCACGCTATGCAATATATGGGTGAGACAGCAGCCATTTCCAGTAAACACCTTGAGCAAATCAATTGGACAGTACCAGAATTACCTCCTGTTTTACCATGGAAGCAAGCCAGGATCCCACTATTCGGTCACCTCCCTTCCCTCCCTTGTAAAACACGAGCACACAGACCCAGCAGCTTGCTGTCACCTGGATTTCTACTAACTTAGTATATTTGCCAAGTAAACCGGAAGATTCCACTGAAATTCTGGTGTCTCTTGTTATTTGGCTGGCGATGTTTGGTCTCACGTAGTATACAAAAAAAAATCTCAAAAAGAAAAAAAAGAAAAAAAGAAAAAAAGAAAAAAAGAAAAAAAAGAAAAAAAAGAAAAAAAAGAAAAAAGAAAAAAAGAAAAAAGAAAAAAAAGAAAAAAAAAGGAAGGCAGAGAAAGAGTCTACCATTTCTCTGGCAAAGAGGCAAAATACAGTGAGCCGTATGGAATATAAAGACAAGGGCATTAAATAAAAAAGACTTCTTTTTTCGGGTAGTAGTTATCTGAGCTATGAGAAATGTTTGTTCAGTTGTTCAGTTGTCCACGTGACAGTTAGTAAAAGCATTTCAAGTCAGCTTTCAGCATGTGCTTCAATGCAGCTGTTCAATCTCCGCAATACTTGTATTTGACAGGCCTGACTGGTTTAGATCACAGGTTTAAAAACAGGTCTCTAAGATGCTTTATCAGTTATTAAAAAGGCATAATAAATGTTTGAGGAGTAGGAGAAACAAAAAGTATTAATGATGTTTAGCACTAATCAACAAGTGGGAAAACCTGTGCTCCAGGTCTTTCTTGTTTTACGCAGGTTCAAGTCCCCTACTCTTTGCTACGAACAAGTCTAGGCCAAGACGAAGACTCAAATGAGATGATTCTTCAGCCTTTCACTAAAGCTGAAAGACTGTACAAAAATAAACCCCACATGCACACATTCAGGGATATAATAACAAAGTGAAGATTTGCTTTTATATCTCAGTTTAAAAAAAAAAAAAAAAAGTTTTCTGGTCTGTGTACCAAAACCCCTCTGTTTTATTTGGTAACAAATACTAAATACATAACCAGTATTTACAGCACAGAACAGCATGTAAAGAATAGAAATATGTTGCAAGGATGAATCAAAAACGTAATGATATCAAGAAATCTTTTTTCCACTGTTTGTTTTCTGAGATTTTGAGCAAGACCCCCCCCAAAAAAGGATTCCAACTCTGTGAATTTATCATCTCAAATATTGTCTGTGTACAGATCATGAGGTATTGCATATAGACAGATAAATTGATGATTTTGATGTTCTAAATGTATAAACACGTGATTTTACATTCTTTTTCCCAGTGCTGGCCTTAGACTGAGACATCTAGGTAATTATTCACTTGAGCTTTCATAAGGAGCTGTTCAGATTTCAATCTATTCAGGTGTTAATTTTGTATTTAAAAGGTAATTATGATAGTCTTAATCCCAAGTGCATTATTTGCTCTTACTCGAGGATCATAAGAAGGGGAGAGTGGGGGACAGCAGAATTTTATTTTATAAATTAAAAATTTAACAGGTCAACTTTTAATAGATTTATCTATGCACAGGGATTTATATATATTCAGTAAAGTTATAAAAGTAGAGATAGCAATTAAGAATTGTCCTATGGGATATTATTATATGCAGCCTTGCTTCCCCATCTGTAAAAGCCAAGTATTGCCTATCAGATGTCAAACAGCCTAAGTACCCCTCGTGGTCAATAGGCAGTAAAGGAGTAAAAAGTTTGTAAGGCATGCATGGCTCCATGCAGGATTGGATCCTAGATAAAACAAATAACCTTCTCAAGCTTCAAATTGTACTTGACATCATACAAAGAAATCAAAGATGAAAATAATCTTACTGTTTCTCTACTTGAGGGCAAAACACAGAAGTACCAATACTGCCATGGAAATTCAGCCCTGGAACGTCCCTATACAGGGAGCCAGGTAGAAGGGGAGAACTGACCAAAACTGATTTGATCAAGCTCTTCCTGGGATAAGTGATTCAGCAAAAGAAGATGCTCAAAACACCATAACCTTTTCTTTCTTAAAATAAAGCTGGATGACTGTAAAGCGTTAAATAAGATGTCTGGGACAGAGGATGGGAATCACATAGTGTGTTAGGACAGATGACCAGCTTTTAACTTAAACTTTAACTTAAAGGTGAGGCAAAATCTGCCTCAGAATAAGGCAGAACAAAACTCTACTTTTATTTTTTAATCGGTTCCTTAATTGCTGTTTGTAAGCGTTCCGTGTGCTACGTTCAGAAAGGGAAAGACATCCAGTGACTTTTGGAACAATGTTGTTTTCAGGTAGCATAGTGAAGATATCCAGTAAAACATTAGGCTAATGCCAGTGCTCTTGGGCTGCCAGTTACTCTGACCTTTATGAAAATTACCATGGCCAAGCCTTCAGTCTGGTAATTACAGGAGCAGTTGAAGAATTGGCCCTTCTGATGAAACTCATAATTCTTTTAATCACTAGTTCTTCAGACTTACTTAAAAAGGAAAAAAAAATTGAAATGCAGGTTTATTATGAAAATGCTAGTGAATTCAAAATGGGGACAATCACAATTAAAAATGTTTTCATAGTATTATTTTTCTTGATTTCTTTGTTTTAGGAGTCAGTCTTATTATTAATTTAGGAATATTTAAATGCTTGCTTTGAGTGATTTATATCTCTAGCACGCTCTATTTGATGTGTTGGTTGTCTCAGTATCTTTCTTTAATGTGCCTTACACAAACAACAACCTCCTCTGAATTTTTTTTTTCATTAAAGCCAGGGTGCTTGTAGCCTGAAGTAACTCTGAACAGTAAAAGAGTTGTACAGAGAGTTAAAAAAGAACTGTGAAGTACAGCACAGATATAACACAAGACTGTATCACAATAGATAAAAGGTACAGTGGTGCATTTCTAGTCGGGATTTTGAAAAGGACTCGAGTTCAATTACTGTGTTAGGTACTTCTATCATTGTTCTCTATCTGTTATAAATAAATCAGGAAAAAATTAACCAACTGATGAACTCTATTCATTATTTTAGACTACATTAACACCAGATTTCTACAGGGATAGGATTGATTCACCTAGCTAAGTCATGTCCAACTGAGGCCATTTCTAAGAGCTTTAGAGCAACACAAAAGAAAACCACATATGCTTGCATGTGGAATACTCTGTTCATTCCTGTATTTCAGAGATTAGAATCAAAGGACCTTTGCTTTGATCAATATTTCTCTTTTTAAAATTCAGTCTTTCATTTAACTACTAAGTATTTTACTATTAATCACTTATTGGATTCACCACCATCACTTTCAGTACTTGGCTAAAGGAATGATTGGAGTCTAGAGTTGTCTTTGAGTACTCTTGTGGTCACTGAGAGATATGTATTTCTAAGGCACAATTTTTAGTATCCTCTTCCATTTCTCTGTAGTGATATTGATATAATCATGTCAGTGTCTAGTACAGAAAAATAAAGTGATATGAGTTCATGTGACAATGGTTAACATACACATTTGTTTTGAATTTTCAAAAGCACCTGGCCTCCACATCCTTATGAATTGAAGTGATGGATTCCACAGATTCTGACTGAGTAAAACCATGCCACTACCTGTGAGAGAAAGGCAGGCAGGATGTCTTAATCATTCCTTTAAGACCAGCAAGAGCAGAACATTCTCCAGATTTCTGAGCACCAGCGACTCGACCTGAGCAGTAGCTCCAACTTTGATCAGTGGCCAAGTGTTTAAATGTTCTGAATAACAGACCGCTGAGCATATGCAATCAGCGCAATGCATCCAGAACACACAAAGCATACTGTGTATGTTCTGGCCATCTGTGCAGCGCATAGGCAATTGCTCAAGTGCATCCCGATGAGCCAGGATCACTGTATGTGCCTTGTACATTGCATGCTCCCAGCTTTCCTGAAAGCAGCTTTCACATAAATGAAAAACATGCATCTCAAACAACTTGGTGCAGTTACAATCATGTTAAAATCCACTCTCTGCAGTTATACTGGACGTTACCAGCTATTATTTCACCACAATGAGGAAGGGTCACACAGCAAAGATTGTCATATAACCTAAAATGTACCTTCAGTGTAGTTCACACATCCATCAAGTTTTTCTGCTTCTTCTAAGTTAAACAGTCCAAATAACTTAAATATTTCCTCCTTTGAAATTCTTTGTCTCTTTCTAAATATTTCTAGATTCTTTCTAGAAATATGCATTCCAGAGAGCTGCAGGAAGGTGGATTGCCATGGACTGAGATCTTGTTTTTCAGATCAGGCTAGTGAAAACATTTGTCCTGTTCTCAACAGCGTCATTCAGACCCAGAACCTGATTGCTACGGTAATGGTTTCAGGTGAGAGCTTGTGAACAGCCTGATAATAAGAAGACAATACATCATTAATGTATCTTGACAGTTGTGTTAATTTCTGGATCTATTCAGAATGAGACTTTTGGGTGTGATAGGACATGATTTGTGTGACAAGTCTTCTCCCCTCAGAAAGATTCCCATCTAGACTCACATCCAGAAGAGTGATATAAATGCTGTGTATGCAGACTTCTACCAGAAGGCATGGGAGGGACAGATAAATAGTCTCTTGGGAGCAACGTGTGGACACCTCCTGCATGCACTGCAATCAGTGATAAGATGCTGGTCACATATATGCAACTGATGAAAGCTAATTTATTAAAAGACACATGAAAAAAATATCTCTAAATACTATGCCATACGTAAAAGATGACCTCTCATCTCACACCTTTTCCTTCTTGTGTGACTGAATTTTTTGTTTCATTTCAGCTATGACTTTTGCTGGTCACCATGGTTTTATAAAATAAGAAGGCTTTATCTATGAATCCTGAAATGAATGTAGTTTGCAAAATGAAATTATTATTGATCCATGCTTCTTGCTTACCAGGGCATCACTACCTTGGAGGTGTTTGTGATTCTTGCCCTGGAGCCTTGGTTCTAATACTGCTGGAATGGAAGTTACATGTGTGGGACTCTAGGCAACATATTCACTTCTTCCTCTTTTTAAAAAGAAAAAAGAAAAAAAAACCCTACTTTATCTATGACTCCTTGGAAATAGAATCATAGAATCACAGAATCATAGAACAGTCCAGACTGAAAGGCACATTTAAAGATCATCTGGTCCAGTTTTTCATGGAAAAGAGAGCCTAGATGGGATTATTTAGCATCCTGTCCAGTTGTCTTGAAAACCTCCAGTGATGGAGACTTCACCACATCCCTGGAGAAAGTTGTTCCAGGATTGATTGTTGTCACTGTAAAAAATTCCCATATTATATCAAGATTAAACCTCTCCCAATGAAACATGTACCTATTGTCCCTTGCCTCTCGTGTCCTCTTTGTAACTACCTTTTACATACTGGAAACCTGTCATAAGATCATCCTGAGCCTTCTCTTTTCTAGGGTTAAAAGACCTAACTGGTGTCTCTGTTTAGTAAGCATACCAAAAGATGCAGTAACTGGGCTCTTGACAATCGCTGACTTGCAGAGTAGGACATCCCTTGTCCTTCACACCTTTGAAGATCTCTTCTACCTATTAAACAGATCCATTAACATCTTGGGATCCACAGCATCTCAGATGGCTGATTTGCACATGTTCAACCTCACCTTTACAAGTTTTTTTTTTCCGTGCTAATTATTCATAATACTTCTTTTCTGAAGAGAATTTTCAAATGAAAATAACATGTCAGCTATTTTAAAATTACCATTTGTTTCATTGCCTGCACTATTTTATCCTTTTAATAGATCTACTTTCTCCTCAGTAATACATTTGTTACTGATGTATTTGTATAAGACTGTCTCTTTCACATTGACCTCTATGGTTATCCTCAATGTATTTTGATTTTTTGTTGCTTCTATCTTACCCTCAGCACCAATAATGTGCATAATATTACTTGGAAATCCAGATAGCAATATTACCATTACAAGTCAATGAATGCTTTCACCTTAGATAATAGTTTTTGCTGGGGAGTAAATTCAAAGATAAGTGTGTTAAGAATGCATAAATGATTTTGCTTGAAGCCTCAGCAGGTACTGAGTCACAACCCATTAATCTTTTCATATACTCCTCACCACGAACAATTACCACCCCACTATAATGAGTCTATAAAAATAAGTCCAGTGATGCTAAGTATTAAAATTTAAAACAAGCAGACAGGCAAAACTTTAAAGAGTATTCAGTGAATGTTAAGTATTGCTAGCCAGATCAGTTCAATACATATCAACAGAAGCTTACCATTAATAGGAAATAATGCATTTTCAACTATGAATACTGTCCCGTAAGATCTAAATTACAAACATGAGCATAATTCATGCTGGTGATAAACCCGATTTATATTGATGATGCAATTTCATTGACAGCAGCATGGATACATCTGCATAAACCTAGAGTAATGCAGTGTTATGTTGTTTATTTTACTAGCAATGGACGTAGCTATCTATATAGCTACTAGTTCAGTCATAGAAAACAGAAAAAATGAAGAGTCGTATCTGGAAAGATGATTTAATATGACAAAGCATAACGACTATGTTGTAAAATCTCATGACAGCCATTGCTGCACTTTTCATAAAATCTAAGTCCAGTGTGGGTCAACAGACCCTGTTCAATAAAATATTGTTGGGTAATTTGGATTAGCTGCTGTTCAAAAAACAAAATTATTTACTGTGAAGTGCCTGTGGATTTACAAACCTAAGTGAACATTTTCTTTAATTATGTCTATAAAAAATCAGGCTCTGTCACCATTTCAAATTGGGACATAAATCTATCTGTAGTAGGTGCACAGCAGCAGAGACATTGGAAACATGCTTTGGAACTGAAGCTTGCCAGTTACCCTTATCATTTTGCAATGTATTGAACCTTTGGAAAACAGGAAATTTGGTCTTATTTAATTTTTGTCTCTTAATTGGACTTACAATAAATAGATATAGTATTGACTAGGACAAAGAGTTCCAATTGGTCAGGGGCTGGTTTGTTTCAATTCAGAGATCAGAGTTATTTCAAAAACCGTAAGAAGCTAAGAGGTGATAGCAGTCAGTGTTCAAAGGCAGCAGGAGATCCTTTAGTAATAACTCCATCCTTTTTCCATGAGAAAAAGAGTCACTCACCTGAATTTATTTCTTAATATTCATTACTTTTTCAATTACAGTAGAAAAGGTTATAACAAATAAAATGAGGACTAAGCACTAATAAAGTTAAACAATGGTTTTAGTTAAGATAAATTTATACTTCAGGCCTTTTATCTTCTCTGTTAGTTCTTGCTGTACAGGAAAATGGAAGCTGAGTTCCAGTTCAATGAGTTTTCTTCCATTATGTCTAGATTGTCATTAAACTCATATTAAAAGATTCAATATAGCATCATAAGGCTTTAGATCAGGTGTATATTAAGGAGTGAAAGACTGCTTTTTACTCTCCTTAAGTTTCCTCTCTCCTATGATTTAGGGATGAATATTTGTAGCCTTTGAACTATACATTTGTCCTCCTACCCAGCACTCCTGAATGGCCCAGCTTCTCTTTAGACTTCATGAAAGTCACATTGCAAGAGCTATCTCTGTTGCAACAGTATGAAAACTGATAAGGTTATCTTATCTGTTATGGGGATAGAGAGAGGGAAGAAGAATCAAACACAGTGTGGATATTACTCGTCCTACTCTTGCCTTCCCAAACACATGAGACCATGTTACGCCTTTCTGCAGAAATCTTTCATTAATTTCACAGGCATGCACTTAAACTGCAGCTGAGAATCAGATTTAACTCAGATGTCTACAAGTTATTTAACTGAATCAATTTGTCTAGGCTCATAGAGACCTTTATCTCAATGTAGAGAAAAGTGTCTTCCAAGACAATTTGTCTCATCCCGAGAAGTACACAGCAGATAGGTTAGACAACTTAGATGCCTTGGAATTGCTCTTCCCACTGACTGCAGAAGCTTAGGGTAAGAAACCTAGACATCCAAAGTTGGGTGAAATGAATTGCAACAGAAATCAACACCCTCCGGAAATCTGTGAAATTTTATTCTTCAAAGCAAAATGTACTTACAGAAAAAAATAAGGAAGTGATCATATTAAGAATGTGTGGTTTGCTAGGTTTCCTTTTCCTAAAAATAATGTTCTTGTTTAAGCATTCTGAGAACACATGACTTTAATCAAATGGCATATTAATTTAGGACAGACAAGTAATTCCAAAAACATATTCAGAAAATGCCACCATTTTGCTACATGTGATTTTTTAAGACATAAATTATCTGAAATCATTACCCAAGGAATTTAGAATATAGCTCTTGCTCTGTCATTTGTGGGAATTTCAGTTTCTATTTTGGATAGATTAGATAGGCCTCCTGGAATATTTCTGTTCTCTGATGGGATGAATATAAATCCTGAGATGTGATGTGTTAATATATCTGAATATGAATTGGAAACTCACTTCTTGATTTATATGAAATAGGTCATTGGCAGGAACATGTCTAAAACGTTTGCAAAAATAGAGACAAAATTCAAAGAATTCCTGCCTTTGTTTCAGTGAGCTGGGCTGAAGATAGTTTTCCTTACATACCTCACAAAAAAGTAGCAAAAGAGAAGTTATGGTCCAGTATAGATATAGTACCATGGAAAGAAACACAGCTGACTTGCAGGTCAATACTTACTTGCAGAGTAATTACCATCCAGCCACTGCTCTTATCCTCCCTTCTTGCCTCCATACCTTTTGAATTCTTCACTGTGTGCAACTCAGCTGCCGTTCAGCCAGTTGTTGCAGTATCCCTCCAGGGGACTCAAATATCCAGTCTCCTCTTCCTGAATCAATGCTCTCACTACAGCAGTTTGGCATGAGGAGAGGTTTTCACTTCTGTCTCCATCAGATAAGCTGAAGCTTTGTCTTCAGCTCCATGGGCTCCAGATGGATGGCTGTAGGCATCGTGAAGGCCCCAGGCCAGCCCCCAGTTAGACATGCTCCTGTTCTTACAGTTTGCTGTTAGCAGACTCATGGTGGCTACATGCAAGTGAACTACTTTTTAGAGCAGCCTGTTTCTCTGCTTTAGTAACAACTCTGCATCTCTGCGCTCTGCTAGATCCTGCTACTTACAGGGGCTACAATGCTTAAGAAGTCACTTCAGCAATCTGATTACAGCTGTATCCTATGAAAATCTTAAATAATTAAAAAAAAAGAGTGGTAGACATAAACCAGCAAGACATAGAGAAGAGAGATTCAGCAATAAGAATTTGGATACCCATCATCAAACCTTTCTATGCCCAGTACTTTCTTTCCTTTAGTTACAGAAAGCCAAACCTTCTCATTTGTGTCAAGCAACATTGATTTCAGTGGAATAGTTTGTGTACAATGGAGGTGAGACTTTAAGTCACATAGTTTTTATTTGTTTTATTTCCTTATACCTTCCTTGTGCCTTTTTTCTTTTTTTTTTTGCCAACAAATCCTAATTCATTTTAAAGATAAATTAAATTTTGAGATTAAAAACAACCTAGGATTTTATGCAAATGCAAAGGGATACATACTGAAGTAGGACTGTAACTAATCAGTTTTATAAACTATCTGTTAAATTTTATAATTTTTTAATGCACAGAACTCG
>NW_010391518.1:0-6085 GCF_000710305.1 Buceros rhinoceros silvestris | reverse complement strand
AATTATTTTTAAAAATTATTTACACTCATTTGGCTTCTGCCTGTTCATCTGTGTTTTAGGTATATTTTCCACAAGATTTCCTTCATCTTCAGGCAGAATTAAAAGCAATATTGGGGATTGATTAATGACTCTGTATAGCATAAAGTTCATGAAATAATATAAAGAGTGAAAACAAAAACTGTTCAAGAATAATGTATATAAATATGTACAAACAAAAAACTTTCTATGAAATAATGTATTTCGGAAATACTTCACTTGTCATTTGAACAGGCAGCTGCTTTTAAATACTGTATTTACCAATAATAAAATATCTTTATTGTTCAGTCATTTGAAACTCTCTTATGGATTGTATCTCAAAACAAGCATGTTCAAATCAAGGTCATGATATGCCAATGATCACTCGGAAGAATTTGTACTGGCCTTTGAAAAAAACCTAAAACTTGCTATTTGCAAATATGACTGTTTCAACTATTCAGCTGGTAGCTGAGTTGAAATAAGATGATTTTCTAAATGAGCCTCACTTTTAGGGAACACCAAGATGAGTATGTTAAACTTTGCGTGTATACATGCTTTGTATGTAGTGACTCATCTTAAGACTGGTAATTTATACCTCAATTTATGCCATCCAGCAAAGTTCTTTGCCCAGCAAAAAGGAAAATCTGTTTTGGTTTTGTTTTTTTACTGTGATATGGCAGAGAATTTTTCTCAATTTTTCTGTAAGTCCTTTCACTTTGTTCTGTCATACAAGAGAGGCAGGAAGTTTTATGCAGACGTTAAAGGTGCACATAAGTTACAGATGTTATAATCCTCAGGAACTCTCTGCACATGCTACTTCAATGTTGACAATGTGATGTAGAGTAGAGATCATTACTAAACTTCTGAAAAACAGGCAATGGCACAAGCAGAAAGAAAATTAGCAGGCACACTTGTGATAGCTGCAGAGAAACCTGCCTCCACACTCAGTCCTGTCGGCTGAACAAGGAAGGGAGAAAGCGTAATGCTTTGCCAGAATCAGACAGCCCGGGGGAAAACAAAGAGAGAAATACACGTAGAAAGCCCTGACACTTCACTGAACACACTCTGCAAAATGGCTGTGATTAATGGAGGTCATGAGAAGAGAGCTGGAAAAATGCTTAAGAAGCTGGAAAGAAATGTCAGTTATACTCACTCAGCTGGCTACAATAATACTGAAACATTCTGCTCATCATCTTACTCAGGATCCCTCAGATTTTTCCAAGGCTACAAGCTGCCCTCCAAAACACTGCTTGCTTTCTCAGGTGTTGGCATAGCATTCCTAGCAGTTTGCTCATACTTCCTAACCTCTTCAAATGCAGGATCAAGTCACAGGTGCTCTTTTTCCCCTGTGTTGGTTTGCCTATTAATATATTCACATAGATCTTCCTCCACCTCCAAGTGGCATCTAACCACTAGTACTTTTTCCTCAAATGGGTCTCCATAGCAGCAACTTCCAGCCTTTTCAAACAGCCGGTGCTACTCTTGGTGCTGCTGGTCCTGACCTAAAAAACCTGAAAAGATTAATCCTGGGTTGGTCAGGGAACCTGCCTGTGAAACAGAAAGGGTAGCACAGAGTTGGGGCATAGAAGAAACAAACAAGAACACACATTGTGGGCAAAATGTTTAAACAGAAATAGCTCCTGGTAGCTTAATAATGAGGATACACTGCTCAAATGGAGCTTATTTTTTTGATAAAAGCTCAGAATCACTTTGGTGAAAAGAAGAAGGAATACCAAGAGATTAATTACTATTTCGCAGCACAATAGATAGAAAGATTGGGCTGATGTTTTGGTCTTCTGAATCGCTCTCCAATGACCACACTAGATTGGGCTGGTAATGGTAAAGAAAAGAGATATAAGCTGATTGGTGCTTAACAGGAATTTATCTCCAGGAGCTAAATTCACTACCTTTAAACTAATGGTAATAATAACTGCTGCTTAGTTTTAACATGTGTAACGGCATTATACTTAAGAGAGATTCATTTGGCTGCTGTCATCACGTCAAATGGTGTGTGACCATTGGTAAACAGATGTCAAATTTCCAGCCTTTTAGTTGGAAAATGAAAATGGAGAAAAGACGATGTTAAGTGAATAGGACATTTACTCCCGCGCCCTTATTTTTGAAGTGATGTAAATGCAAGGTATATTTAAACTTTGCAAATTGGGACACTCCACTAATTGGAAAAAAAGATGAGTGTGAAGAATCTACTATATAGTGACACAAAACTTAATTCCAGACAGCACTTACAACACCAATACGAACCTCAAAAATCTTCCCTTAACGTATGCACTCAGTATAAACCCTGTGACAAATGGGGAAAAAATGAGGACATATGTTAACTGACTTTTGAATATGGAAAAATTAAGAAAACCGAGGGCTAAGATGCTGACAGAAGTCTTATTTTTATCCAATGGCACCTGCACATATTTCTAAGAACAGTGAGAAGCCAGGCGTTTTAACTCCCTGTTTTACCTCTTTTTTTTTCCCCACAGGTTTGACCTGAAGTGCACTATGTATATGAACTGTATGGGAGTTTCTTTAATATGATTCTAAAGGATGCTTTTCATACTGCCAAAATGAGAAGGGGAGAAAAGATGAGAAGCTGAAGTTTCCATAGGAAGGAGGCTGCAATTTGTAAATACCTTCCTTGACAGGAGTATCATGTTAATTCAATTAAAAAATTGCACCAGAAGTACTCTGACTGTGGCATCTTGTTTTCCCCGGTAGAAATACTCTCAGCAAAGAAGAAACCACTGCATTCAGCATGTGCAGTTCAGATGCTTGAATTTTTATATGTAGACAATATCAGCTTGTTTTCATGACAGAAAATGACAGCAGGACAAACCATTTTATGTGGTATTGTTAGAACAACTGAATACAAGCAGGCAGTGGGAGGCCTCTGAGGACTTTATTAGAGTTTCACCAGTTGTTTCTGCTTTCCCATTTTGCAATAAACATGGGAATGTGTTTTAGCATATGCAGAGGCTTCCAAAGTGTGTATATATTTACATATGAAGCAGTACAATAAGAAAATCAAACAGCCTTGATTGTGACTACATCAGTAGCCTTTGTCAAGTATGGAACTTTTATTCCTTCTTCATTCCTTGGATGAACAGAGAGATTTTCAGATCATAATCCCAATCGCTCCCACTGAGAAAAGAAAAAGATTAAATGAAAAACAGGCAGTCCAACCACACGTAACATTTTTAGTCTGTTCAGAAATATATAACCACTTTACTTCATCAAGCGGAAGCAGTGAAGGTAGTATTGAAAAAAGAGGATTCCTTTTTCCTGACCCATTCTTCATTGTTCTCTTAAAATGTTTTCCGAGCAAAGTGAAAATAAACCGTAAGAAAACAAGTCCAGATTTATCTAAAGAAACACCATGAGCCAGCTAAAGTGTCCATGTCCCAAAGACCTTCCAAATTAAATCAAATATGTTATGACCTTACTAAACAAATACTAGGGAAAATATAATCTGTGTTGTTGGCTTATACTCTAAGCAGCTGGTTTTGAGTCTGTGGGATGTATAGTGTGTAATAAAGAAATGATGTATACAGTTTATCTACTAAAAAGGCTTTGTACAAGTCTGAATTAACCTTATAAAAATCGAATTTGTGGTGAAAAGGTCAAGCTCAACCCCACCTTTATAAAAAGATGTATTAGTGAAATCTCCAAACACCTTTTCTTCGGTGTTTATGATGATATTTTTAGAAAACAAGATTGGCTGTACAGTTTGCTGCAAAATTTCCTTATAACCAGATGCTCTTTTGAGACCAGAGTCCTGCTGACTGGCACAAGAAGCATCTGGCCAGCTGTCAGGATTGATTTGGCACAGTAGAAACTGGCAACAATAACAGAATGGAGGAAGGCTACAATTACACTAGACAGTATACCCTCTGATTCCAATAGTTGGGAGCATAAGCACATACCCTTGATGCCTTGATAGAAAAGATCTCATACAATGCTCAATTCCTGCATTAGCAAAAAAAGATTTCATATAGTTGCACTGCCACTGCGTTGTCAGCACCCTACAAAAATCCCGCAGGCGTAAAAAGTAGAAACTTGAGAAGAATTACATTGAGAGGAAAAAAAAAAAAGCTGCACGTCCTCCTTAATCCTTTTCACTAGCAGCTCTATGCATGAGCCTCCACATATTCTGTTCCGTGTCTATTAAATGCTCAGATTTGCAGTGTCCTCTTAAGAGATTCTTTTCGAACTTCTTCAACATTTCTTAAAGCACATGAATCCTCACAGGACAGAAAACCCAGAGTTGAAAGAGAACTAGGCTGGAAGGAATCTTTCTGCTCCCTTCGGTGAGATCTGGCATGAGCTGCAGTCAGCTGGCATGTGATAGACTCCATGGCAGTTTGTACGCGCCTCTTGTGTGTTGTCAACTCACACTGACATTAATCAGACTGTAAGGTGAGAAGATGGGAGAGGGGGAAGGTGAGCATATCTATAATAGATCTGTCTGTCATTTTACTCAGCTTCTTCTGTCTGTACTTGCAGGCCATTCTATACTCTGGTGTTGAGGACACCTGCATAAATATACAGCTATTTCATCTGTAAGACGGCAAGACAGTGGAAGATTTTAAAGAAAGAACAGAGCTCCTGTAGACAGCAGGGATGAAAAATACTACCAAATTATCTTTCAGAAATCCAGGTCCACAACTCAAGCTGAAGCGGACTGTGTCATGCTTATGCAGGTTTCGCTCTTGCTGAGCCAACAGCAGCATAATAACCTCATTGAGAGCATGTGCTAAACTGCAAGAGACTGCAAACTTCCTCTTGTCCTACAGGAAGGGAGTGCTACTCTTTCAGTAGAAAAACTACTACTTTTTTTTTTTTTCTTTTCCATGAGTAATGCATCCTGGAGCATATTACATTCCTTATAGAACAAACAGAACTTTAAAACTCTTGGAAAACTTAGATAAATATGTGTCTTGCTTAAAGAACAAGATTTTCCCCTCTACACAGTGAGTTTATATCTAAAAAAAATAGATATCTTTCAAACCGTAGATGTTTCATGGTAGAACTATTTCCCTACTGCTATGTATGTGGACTGTTTTGACTTCAATAGCTAGATCTCTGTTAAGCAAACAACTGCACACTGCCATACATCTCCGCTGAATGAGTGAATAGCACACTAGCATTTTTCTTTGCTTCTATTTAATGTGTCTTTTCATTAGAACAGCCTGGACTGTTCTAAAAGCTCTTCCTTTACACATACACATGCATCATTCTTTGACAGACATGCTGGAACAAGTGTTTAAAAAATCATTAAGGAAGGAGGTGAACGAGCCTGCATCCCTGAGGTCATGTTAATGGAGACACTGTGCTTTGCTGTTCCACTGCCATTGTCATAAAGACAGTGTTTTCCATGGCTAAACATGCAAGTGCTTAGATGCTACTCAAAACCTCATTACTTTTATTTATTGGTATTAAAAAGTCAAAGAAAAATTACTCCTGTCTTGTTTACTGCTGTCTCTTATATGCTTGTTTGCTTTAGCTGCTAAAAGGCTCACGACGGGAAGATGCAGTCGCGTTTCTTTCTAGGGCAGTACACACTGTAAGTTTGGATTGATTCTGCTATGTATCATAACTCATGTGGAAAGTACGCATTAAAGACTTCCCCAGAGTGACAAAAATCAGTATGATTTTGAATGAATGGGACCTCAGAGCTTTCTCCAAAAAATTATTAGTAATATGTATTCAGATTACCTAAGACTGAATTTTCATTAACTCCTTCATGGAAGCAAGAATAAAAACCAAATAAAAGATTGAAGGAGACTTCTGGAGGTCAGCCGGTCTTTGCTGCTCAAGCAGGGCCACCTAGAGATGGTTGCCCAGGACCATGTCCAGATGGTTTTCTAATATATCCAAGGATGAGGAAGCAAAAACCTCCCTGGACAACATGTGCCAGTGCTTGTTCACAATCACAGTAAAAAAAAAAAGTCTTTTCTGATGTTTAGAAGGAACCTTCTGTGTTTCCATTAGTGCCCTCCACTTCTGCTACTGACACTCATCAGCACTGAGAAGAGCCTGCGTCCTTCCTTTGTGCACCTTC
>NW_010391517.1:0-9132 GCF_000710305.1 Buceros rhinoceros silvestris | reverse complement strand
TATATATATATATATTAGGCCTCTCAACTGTTTTCTCCATCCTTCTTTCACCACCAGTTATCTGCATCTAAGATGTGCACTGTGGCTCAGAGAGGAGCTGGGTACAGCAGTGGTTTAGGATCAAGGGTAGCTCTAGGTATGAAATTCACATTGGTACATTAATGGCCTTTTCTTCCTTTAAAAATATCTGTTAATCGATGATCCTTTTTCTTCCACAGCCACAGTGGAGCATCCTCTCTGTTTATGAATGTTTGAGCCATATCTAAATTCTTTGATTTCTTCTTTTTCAGCATCCAGCAACATGGACCATCTACCTCAAGCACTTTGCCAACTTTCTTCCGTCACTTCAGCTACTGCAGCCTTTGCTTCTTTCTGAGGTCTTCATTCTTCTCTCATTTGGAACAATCATTTAGGAAAGCAACAGCTCTCCTGCCCAAAGATTAATATTTGTCATCCAAACTATTTAATGACTTACATTGTCTTCCTTTTGCCTGCATCATCTTTTTATCTTCTCTTTCCATGACCTTCTGCTCCCACAGACCTGAGCCTGCCTTTCTTCACTGCTCTTTCCTGAATCATTCTTATCAAATCCCACTCTTTGTTTTCCCACTGGAACCTTCTGGCAGTATATAATTATCTATCTTCTTCATTAAAAAGGTAAGAAATTTCACGGAAGCACACATTTGATAAATATTGTTATATCACAATCTGAACCGGATTCAATTGAAAATCAAATCCAGGCACACAACAGACTTGATGACTTTGTGTCAAAGGAGGCCCATGTTTTATTTGAAAATAAATACATATTTATGTTTCTAAATAAACCCCTGAAAATCCCAGCATTTTGACCTTCAGAGAGGTGTCTTGTCTGCACTAGCAGCAACCTGACACAGAAGCATTTTCTAGGTTCTGCTTAGAATGAAAGCACAAGCTTATGTTTTTCCTGTATTGCTATTTATATCTCATTAGCCGCACACCCTAGCTTTTCATGTTATGTGCCTATTTGGTTTTGTTTCATATTATCCTGGCAATTTACAAGACCCTGCAAGGATTGTACGTAAAAATATGGAGTGATTTAAGATAAAGCTATTTTCTCTGTTAATTACACCAAAGTATTTAATGATGCTCAATGTATTAAGTGTATAACCACCTTCTGGTGCCGTTGTTTCAGAAGTGGAGGTGTAGTAGGCAATATGCAGACTAATACACTCACCTCATCTCAGAAGACTCATATAAGTTTCATTCTTCTTAGCCCTGCTTTTGTTCTTCATGGATGGGGAAGGTTCTTCTATGATAAATTCACCATTAAGTTTATATTCTGCTGACGCTTAATTATAGTCAAACATTAATTAAAGACGAGGTTAGTTATGTTGGCACTAGCAACTACTGAAGTTGTCTTGGTGTTGCAGTCATTTCAGTTTCCTGATCATATCTCCAACAAAGGGACACGAAATAACATATGGGATACTTCAATTCTAACACATATGTAGAAGTCTCACTTTCAGAAAAGGTAATCAATTATTATCAAAAATCAACTATTCAGCCATCACAAAGCCTCTGCTCTTCTGCCTATGTTTACTTTACCTTAGACATTCTACCTTTGAAACAATATCCACAATAATAACAATAAAAACGCCTCTTTACCTGTTCAAGCAGTAAAGAGTAAGATTGCAATAATGATGCTTACTCGATAGGTACTTAAAAAAAAATTGTGGTCCCGTGCAGAAAAGCTGCTTTAGAAGCTTTAGCTAAAAAGAACATGAGTCAATGGATCAAGGTTAATATAAGTTCTGGGAACTGCAGGAACTGTTTGAACCAAAACCAAATGTTAGAATCCTTGTAGGACTCTGGGGGGCGTAGCATGGATTAGAGCATACGATGGACTGCAACTGGAGACACATCTACACGAACCTCTGCAAAACTGCGACAGAGGAATCACCCTTCAAAAGCGCCAGCAAATCTGTGTGCCTGCAGCACACGGCACCATGTGACCAGAGTGGTCTTCTCCTAACCTAGATAACGTTTTAATCATCTCTTAAAAACACAGTTATTCTCCACATTTTCTACCTATTTTCAGTCTTCGTGGATGACAGTGGTGCAGTAACATCTTCAGCAGGGACAACCTGTCAGGCACACACCCACAACCATTCTAATTTGGGTGTCATGAAGAGCTGCATCAAATGCTGTGTCTATTTTAGGGATGCACAGTCCCCTCCACCACTTCACCTCTCCTAGATGCTTCCGTTTGCCCTGCCCTGCTCTGATCCAGTCTTTTAATAGCTATACAGCACAACCCAGGGAAGTCTGTCTGACACCATGCTTCACCTCTCCTCTGAATCAGTGCTGCTCCAGAAGTACATCATCCTGATTTAAAGGTCACTTAACAATTAACGATAAATAAACGGTAAATAAAGAATAGTCATCAGATGTCCCTGCTCTCCAATGAGTAAGCCTGTTCCTGAGACAAAGGCTTAGGAATCACCTGGGGAGAAGCACAGCTAGCCCTTCATGCTGCGAAGAGGCTGACAGTAACGCGGTTGGACGTTCCCTTTGAACAAAACATGGCTGCTGGCATGCAATCTGTTTTGAGACAGTACCAAGAGGACAGCTCTGACAAATGCCTTGAAATTCAGTGCCCGTGGCCCTGCCCTTGCCGTGCTGCAGTGTGTAGCAGAGAACACTGGCAGTTCAAATGGCTGGCTGGCAGCAACCTTCGCAATGCATTAACATTGTGCTAGAATCCTGCCAAGAGTCTCTCTGGTCTCAGTGGGAACCAACCAACTGCTTCGGATACATTTGGATGGGACAGCTGCTTCATCAAAATACCCCATCTGTGGATAGGTTTGGAGGGTGCACAACACTGTAATAGACTCTTTTGTGCCTTTCCAAATGTATCTTTCATGCTGGAGAAGTCTAGTTTACTCTGCATTTCCTGAGTCCTCAAGCATCTTGTGTCCAGTCCACCAGAAACAAAAGATTCTCATTTTTCCAATGTCCAACACAGACATCATAAACTCTGTTCATCAATCTTAGGGCAGCACTGCCAAGACCTGGCTCATGCCTTCATTCTGCCTCCAGAAGTATGTAGGGATTTTGATGATGGATGGTCAAATTATCTTGACACATCTAAAGGTCCAGCCATCAATGTGTACCCCAGCAGAACCTGCAGGGCAGCCCCTGAATCATCCAAAGGTTGAATTATCTCACACTGATTAGTTTCACAGAAGGTCTCTAGCGGTGGAGAGGCTCCCGCTTCCCTGTAGGGAGCTCCTGCCATGTCCTCAGATGCGTCTGGGGTCAGACAAGGGCAGAAATAAGAAAGTCAGCAAGAGCTTCAGTGAGGAAGTGCTTCCTCCTGACTCCTGTGGAAAAATAATGCAGCCTGGGGATGTGCTAACTCATCAGCTCTCTACTCTGCCAGGTAGAAACTCTACTTCCTATTCTACAGTTCTGGGTTTGCTGTCCTGTTAAGACCTTGTTGTCTCAGGCAGCGATGAAAAAGGTTTGAATTTTAGCTCAATGTGGCAGTGCTAAACCTCTTGCCAACTAACCAGACTGGTGCGAAGCCACAAAATGTCATGTTCAACTCTGATGTGAAGAAATAGAATTACAGGTAATGAAACATCTGTTTCTTATTGTGCAAACAGTATTTCTTGGCCTACCATTGGCTGCTTTGGAGTTGATACAAACTGCTGTCTGAAAGCCAAGGTTCCCATTATTACAGCACTGTAGCAATCACAGAATCACAGAATCACCTGGAATCTGGAAAAGATGTGGAATCTGAATCTGGGAAAGACCTTTATGATCATCGAGTCCAACCATTCCCCCTGCACTGCCAGGGTCCCTAAACCATGTCCCTCAGCACCACACCCACACGGCTGTGAAACCCCTCCAGGGATGGGGACTCCACCACCTCCCTGGGCAGCCCGTGCCAATGCTGCACAACCCTCTCTGTGAAGAAGTTCTTCCTGATCTCCAGCCTAGATCTCCCCAGTGCAACTTAAGGCCATTTCCTCTCATCCTGTCACTTGTCACATGGGAGAAGAGACCAACTCCCACTTCCCTACAACCTCCTGTCAGGTAGTTGTAGAGAACAAGAAGGTCTCCCCTCAGACTCCTTTTCTCCAGGCTGAACAATCCTGTTCCCTCACTAACTCACACTACTCTGGACATAGGTTTCTAGGCTAGAATAGCCTAATGCTCTTCACATTAGGATCCAGGGATGAGAAGTGAAGTGAAAGGAAGGTAGTGAAGAAAAAAGAAAGAAAATGCAGAAGAAAGATCAGGATGCGAGTGGACTGCTGCTTTACCAGGCAGCTTGTCTGCATGGCTGCTTAACACATCGCAGGGTGGGCCCCTTCCTACCTAATGCACGTTAAACTAAAAACATTGAGAGGGAGAGGAGGGGAACTTGCATCCAGAGATCAGCCTCTGAGACAGGCTCTGTTTGTGTTTTGTACAGTATTCCAGAGAACAAATCAGATGTCATCTCAGACAATCAGTACAGTAACTCAGCATATATCCATGTCAGCAAAGTAGTAACAATTTGTGCACACAGCTATCAGATCCATAGTATTTACTCCATGTGTAACACAAAGAGCATTTTAGCTTGCAGTCAAGAAGACAGACAGTGTAGGAGAAAGGAGCAAGATGAACATTACCTTTTCAACTGGAAACCAATCCTGGACCCTTTAAGGTCCTATTTCAAAGAGTACTGAGACGAACAGAAGCTCAAACGGATGACAGAGGGTTACAGTGACATCCCTAATTCAGTCTGCTGGCAAATCAGCAGATTGATCAAGGTAAAAATGGACCATAAAGTAGTCTACGTACATAAAAGGATAAAATAAATAAGTTAAACTTCACTGACCAGATGTTGTGTTTTCTACCTCCAGCAGTGGCAGGCTATAAATCTCTGCATAGCCTATTCTTAAATATTTCAATGTAAAACCTGCTACAGCCTGGAGATACATCCAATAGCGGTTTATCCATTATAATTTATAAGCGCACAGCTTTTCCTTATTTCCTGATGGCTTTGATTGCCCTTGGCTGTAAGGACTCACCTGGTTGTGAACCAAGTCCCAGCTTGGTGTAGAACAGCTGCATCAACTTGATTCTCTTTTCCTGATAAAACCTGTTGTTGGGAGGTGGTGGTGACCACGTGCGTTCCCATGGTGAGAACTCCTGAGAGTTAAAACCATGCAAGACCAGCAAAGCGAAAACAAAGACAGAAAAGTAGTAGCAGAGGTGTATTAGCTAGCAGTTCCAGCATTCAAGAGGGGAAAACTATTGACATGGAAAAAGTGTGAGACCCTAATTAGAAAGACAGGCAGTGGCAGGTCAGCAGCATCAGGGATGAGCGTGTTCCAGGGAGGAATGGAGATGAGCCCTTCCCCACCTGACTGATGAGTGCCTTGCACAGAATCACTGTGGTGAGCATATTAATGCTTAACCTACTTGCTCGTTAAACTTGGATATCTACCATGCACATGAGTCCACAAACCATTGCCGTGTGCTCCTTAAGTCTCCTGCTTGGAGAGTCTCTGTGCTCATGCTGAAGTTGTCTCAGCCAAGTATGCTGGGAAGCAAGAGTCAGGGTCCACCCAGAAAATAGTCCACACAACCAGGTCTGTGTAGAAGGCCCTGAAGTCTTCTCTTCTCTGCGTCTTCCCACTTGCACTCACCCTTTTCGGTGCTCTTACCAAGAGGCAGGCTAACAAATTCTGGCTCTGAAGCAAACCAAAGCGAGGAGTGGGTCAAGGCAGCAATGATTTCTGGATCACTGCTTCTGTATTTCCTTCTGCCATCAGAACTCTCACATGATAGTTTAAAAGGGGCAGATGTTTCCTTGGCCCAAAGGATCACTGAGCAGTAAATAATATTTCTTGATGCTGACACAATTAGACACCCTCAAGCACCTTGAAGAAGAATTTAATTTATTCCGTTGGGGTCAAATCTAATAATTTGTTGCTGCATTGTCTCAAAAATCTGTGGAAAAGGCAAAAACCCACAAATCAGGTGGTTTCAGAAAACCAATGACTACAATGAAATGGAAAAAATTATATAGCAACACGCAGAAACATCAAAGTGGACAAAAAAATGTAAAAGTACAAAAGTAAATAAAAAGTGCTGAGAAGTTAAATGGTTCCAACACTTCTGTAACGTTAGCAGTATTGAAACCTGGCTATCAAAACCTATAAAATATATCGCCCATATCTCATTTTATTTTTGTTGCAAAATAAAAGTGCTAAAGCCTGACATAAAGAAAAAGAATCTTTTTAAAGAAAGTTTTATAGATTGCCACTTGGCTTTTAATTTATCTCCTTTCTCAAATTAACAGTCTGTGTCGCCAGAAGTGAAGAACATTGATGACACAAGACAACAGTGTCATCTCCTACTACAGAGTAAATCTTGAAGAAAAAAATTATCAAAGCAGTTGTTTAAAATAAATCAACAGCCGTGGCCTAGTTGGCTGTCTGCACGGCAGCTGTTTATTGTCTCCCACAAACCTAACAGAGGGGCAATATCTGCCACCAACTGGTTAAAAGTAAATTAAGAAAGGTAATTCCAGCAAAAGAAACGAATGACCCTGCTCGGCATTTTCTTTCTGGTTAAAGCAGAATCAGTCTCCGGAGCAGAGGGAGCACAAAAGGGAATGTGTTTAAATCATGGTGCTCTTCCATGGACTCTACTGTCAGTCAACTCCAGTGTCAATTTAATAATATATATTGCCATTTCATTTTTATTCCATTTCATTTTACTCAGGAAACACTCTCTATCACTTTTAAGGGCCTGTCATGCCGGAAGCCTCCTTTTTCAGGCACAGAGTGCTCACCTCGTTCTGGGATCCAGTTGGAAGTTCTTTAGATGTGATCCCTCGGTCACTGTGACCGCTACATAGCATAAAGCACCAAAGATTTTCTGCTGTGAGGCCCAAACCCATGGGGTTAATCAGCACTCGGGGACACCTCCCAGCTCCTGCTCTTCCCTGGAGGAGGCACTGCCCTCTCAGAAACCTCAGGTGTTTCCCAGTTTAGGCAGAAGTGGCTCCTGCTGCAGGTATCATCTCCCAGCCTAGACCTGCTGGCCAGCACACAGACCTCACAGACAGTCCAAAGTCAACCGTTACCCAAACATTCTCATACGCTTCTAAAGTTTAGTGTCGCTGGGTTAACAAAGGCTGCACTTTTAACCTTTACATCAGTAAATAAAGGAATCATGCAATCTGCAATCTGCTAAAAATATAATTTCAATTGACACAGACTTAGGGTTTTTTGAGGGGAATTAGGTGCAATATTAACAAAAAAGGCAGCGTAGCTACTCGCAGGCTAAAGCTAAGAAAGGATCGCAAAGTTTAGCAAAGGTCACAGACCTCCCACTGCAGACATTTGTGGTTTCCAAGGTAAGAACAGATGGAACAATGCAGTCGTCTATTATGAGCTACTCCCTACGTTAGCCCCTTTCACTCGGTGCAGCAGGGAAAACCCTTCTTCTGTATTGTGTTCCTACCTTTAAGTCCTTTGAACAGTTGTTGAACTAGGTCAAATATTTTCTGAGAGATAGGATACTGACTCTATTTACGATTGCATCTGGGCCAGCTCAGTCTGGCGTTTCATACAAAGAGCTTTATAAAATAAAGTTCACCGTCCTTTCCTCTCAGCTTGAGCGGCAGTTTTCAGGAACAGTAAAGAACAGCATCTTCAAGCAATGGTGAAAGAGGTCAGCTTTGTTGTCACAAGATCTTGCGATGCCTTTGACCAAAGCACCGTGCACTTTCCTAGAGAAGAATGAGGCTTCTGATTTTTCAAATCTCAGTGCCCAGCATCTCTCACAACAGCCAGGTCAGTCACTGGTGCCTGTGGTAATTCTGTCCCTCCATGCTGTACAGAGTCTGAGTACCAACAGAAACGAAGGATGACAGTCTCAGAAATCAGTTCAGGTTTCCTGGAAGAGGAACATATATTTTTGGGGTCCTTTTAGTTTAGTTTTGCTTTTGCAAGAGCTTTCCAGGTAAGTTTTATGGGGTTACGATAAAATAAATTTTTTTAAAAATCCACTCTAGGATAACTGTTCTTTTTTAGGAAGGAAAACAAATGCTTTTTAATGAAATTTCTTACCTTGAACTTTCTACCTAATCAGAAGGGGTTCCCTGATATTCAGATAGATCCTGTGTGTGAAGAAACGAATAGAATTCATTTGAGAGTTCGTAAGAAGCGCTGCACACAGCTGTTGGATCAGTAACGTAAGTGTACTGGGTTTATGCAACAAGGTTTTGGTAGCAGGAGGGGGAGGGCAGGGGTGGCTTCTGTGAGAAGACCCCAGAAGTTGCCCCCATGTCAGACAGAGACAGTTTCAGTTGGCTCCAAGACAAATACGACCCTGGTGAAATCGGAGCCCGTCATAGACATTGGTAGTGCCTCTGTGATAACGTATTTAAGAAAGGGTAAAAAGTTCTGTGCTGCAGCTGTGACAGAGGAGTGACAAAATGTGAGAGGAACAGCCCTGCAAACACCAAGGTCAGTAAAGAAGGACAGGGAGGAGGTTCTCGAGGCGCCAGAGCAAGAGATTTCCCAGCAGTTCGTGGTGAAGGCCATGAAGAGGCAGGCTGTTACCCTGCAGCCCATGGAGGTCCACTGTGCAACAGATATGCACCTGCAGCCCATGGAGCACCCCTTTCTGGAGCAGGTAGAAACGCCCTGGAGGAAGCTGCAGCCCATGGAGAGCCTACGCAAGAGCAGGCTCCTGGCAGAAACAGCAGCCTTTGGAGAGGAGCCTACCCTAGAGCAGGTTTTCTGTCAGGACCTGTGGCCCATGGGGGACCCACACTAGAGCAGTCCTTGAAGAACTGCAGCTTGTGGAAGGGGCTCATGCTGGAGAAGTTTGTGAAGGGACCCCATGCTGGAGCAGGGGAAGAGCATGAGGAGGAAGGAGCAGCAGAGACAAAGTGTGACAGACTGACCAGAAACCCATTCCCCGTCCTGCTGCACTGCTCTAGGGGAAGGAGGTAGAAGAGTCAGGAGTGAAGTTGAGCCTCAGAAGAAGGGGGTAATGGAAACATGTTTTTGTTTTTTTTTTTAAATTTTTACTATCCTACTTTATTGTAAATTGGCAATAAATAAAAACAAACCTCAC
>NW_010391516.1:1203-2399 GCF_000710305.1 Buceros rhinoceros silvestris | reverse complement strand
GTTCGTAAAGCTCCCTTTTTTATCATGCACATTTCTAGTCACACCTCTATTCCCGGATTTCTCACTAAAGGCAATGCAGCGGCAGATGCCTTGGTCTCTTCTGCTCAGGTCGATACCTATGCCCAGGCAAAGGCCTCTCATGACTTTTTTCACCAGTCAGCCCAGTCTTTACAACGACAATTCAGTTAAAGCACCAAGAAGCAAAAGATATCATAGTCATGTGTCCTCACTGTGCTAGGATACCTGTGCTACAAGCTCAAGGGACTAACCCTCGTGGCCTGGATGCCAGTACTGGCTGTCTGCTTTTGCAGTATTGGGTAAGCCATCGTCCCTTAAAACAGATAATGGCCCTGCTTATCGCTCACACTCAGTCCATTCTTTCTGTAAGGCGTGGGCCATTTCTCATTCTTTTGGCATCCCGTATAACTCCACAGGCCAAAGCATCATTGAACGTTCCCACCCAGCCCTTAAACGCTATCTTACTATTTTGAAACAGATAATGGCCCTGCTTATCGCTCACACTCAGTCCATTCTTTCTGTAAGGCGTGGGCCATTTCTCATTCTTTTGGCATCCCGTATAACTCCACAGGCCAAAGCATCATTGAACGTTCCCACCCAGCCCTTAAACGCTATCTTACTATTTTGAGAGAGGGGGAGCACGGGAAGTCTCTTACCCCCCAAGAGCTATTGCTTAAAGCCTTATATGTTATTAATTGGCTCCTTGTGGCTGAGGACGGCTTAAAACCAGCCCAATGTCACTCACAAGGACCACCTGAACCTCTAGAGGCCAGGCCACCTGTTCCAGTATGGGTGCCCGAAACCCAAACCTGGAAAGGGCCGTACTCACTACTAACATATGGCAGAGGATATGCTTGTGTCTCCATTCAGGGTAATACACTGTGTTGGGTCCCTGCAAAGTGGATTAAACCTGCTGTAGCTACTGAATGCAACGTGACACACCTGCCAGAAGAGTTAAAAGACAATCACGAACCCCTTCACCCCAGAGTCGTCAACTCCGTCTCAGGCAACAAGCAGTAGAGAAAGCGTGCTGGACTGCTAACCAGTCGAAATCATTGCAGGATAAGCTTACCACCGAAGCGGCGCGGTCCTGCGACTCACACGGCTGGCATTGTAGCCTTTAGATACAAATTATGTGGAGACAGTGTGGGTTTGACAGAGTGGTACTAAATAAGAGT
>NW_010391516.1:0-219 GCF_000710305.1 Buceros rhinoceros silvestris | reverse complement strand
CTTGCCCTCTCCTGGATTAAGACTAGCCAATCGGAAACTGTGTGTGAACTAACTCCTCCAACCAATCATAGTGCCTTAAGAGATGCAGACTGTCTCTGTGACAAGGAACATATCCAAATGCTATATAACCAGTTGTGTAAACAAGAATCTGTTGTCTATAAATAGAAGAGCACTGTCAGAAACAAATGGGTTTTTCACTGCACATCATATTGGTGTTAG
>NW_010391515.1:38056-38951 GCF_000710305.1 Buceros rhinoceros silvestris | reverse complement strand
GTTTCCCTGGAGGGGTGCAAGAGGATCCACCGTAGTCATGCACACCCTTGAGGTGGTTGGCCTCTGGCTCTTATCTTGGAAGGCAGCTAAGGCACAATGTGTGTGGCCCATTAGGGTCTGTAAAATATTGGTGTTCTCAAAATTGCATTTCTAAATACAGCAATCAGACTGGAACGTGGAGAGAGGAGCAGGGAGAAAGACCAAGCCGATCTTTATAGACTCTAGCTGGGCATGTTTACCAGCAGGTAGACCGGTTCTGTAAAGCGCTGAAAATTATTCGGTTTGGTTTTGTGAAAACGAAGAGTCTGTGTTAATACCTGGCTCGTGTATCAAACCCAAGAAGTGATAATAAAGCATGTAAAGCAAATCATTCCTATTCATCCCTCACCTTAGCTTACGACGAGGCACGATGATCTAGAAGACTTTAGCCATCTGTTAAGAACGCTACAGCAGAACACTTTGGGTATCTGCACACAAACTACATTTTCCAATTTTGAAACAAAGATTTAATAAGCTATTCTGTGTTAAATTCTCTTATGACCAGGACTACTCTTCATTTGCATACACATTCTTCAGTGTATCTGTCGATCAGTGGAAGGAAACGGCAGTTATCTAGAAAACTAAATTAACAAAGCACACTCAGTAATGGGGGTCTCCTTTTATCCTTTGCCTTCTTAGGATGGCTTACAAAGTTTGGTATTTTTGCTAAGGATGTTCATTGAGCCAAACTCAGCTGATTTCGTCATGTTTACGGATAACCTGTTTATAACAAGGAGGTGCAAGGATGCACAGCGATACGGAGTACAGCTTGATGCCAGTACATAAGGTTTACTAGAGACTGATGAGCTGGAAAAGGCGCTTAAAAGTTGGGGGGGGGGGGGGGAGCACAATATTT
>NW_010391515.1:20577-38039 GCF_000710305.1 Buceros rhinoceros silvestris | reverse complement strand
GTGTGAGATGTGAGGGAGAGCGGTTATATGGGTGGGGGGGGGGGGGGGGAAACAACTTATTATAAAATTATGGGAAATTCATTGTCAGTTTAACTCTAATAGGCAGCAGAACATACCTTGTACCACCAATATGAGGAAAAGGTCCGACCCTGCATTGATGTCATCGACAGCCTAAGAGCTATTGGAATAGAAAAAGACCTGGCTTTGCCATCAATCGCGGTGATTGGAGACCAGAGCTCTGGGAAAAGCTCTGTCCTAGAAGCTCTGTCTGGTATTGCCCTTCCTAGGGGCAGCGGTAAGAACTAACCTCAGTTTTTCTGCTCAGGTTCACTTTGATGAGGCGAAGGAGTATTTTTTTCTTTCTTTCTTTCTGGTCTAGTATTGGTTAACTCCATGACTGAACCAATATCTAAATTGTGAGACTCCAGAGGCCTTCTCAGCTCTCCTTTCCAGAAAAAGAAATGGATGTGCAGGTGGGGCACTGCGGGTTAACTCCAACGAGGCACGTGTTCTGGGCGGTCAAGGGATCAGAGTAAAGAGAATATAGCGTAGCATACTTGCTCCAATCTGTGGGCAGACTGAAAGGTACTATCAGCTGACTCTGCATTTCCTAGCAAAGAGTCGTGCAGCCAAGTATCAGTTTCACATGGAAGACTAGTTTTGAAATGTGCTTTTGGGGTTGCTTTCGTTTTTTCTAAAAATATTTTCTTACAGATACCTTTTTTTGGCAAAAAATGTACAGAGGTATTTACTTACAAACATGTGCCTTAGATATTATTCAAGTCAGAGAAAATTGTTGAAAGACTTTGCGGCTCCAGAGCGTTCTCTTTCCTGCTCCGTGTGTGTGTATCCACACGCTCAGAAGTGCTGCAAGTTCTGTATGGACTAACGATACCATCTAGTTTTTCAGGCTGGACTTGAGGAAAAGGTTTTCATAGGATGTAGGTGCAGCACTGAAACAGATCACCTAGAGAGGTGAAAATCTCTGTCCTTGGAGGTTTGCAAGACAACACGTGGCTGGATGGAGCCGTGGCTGGCCTCACCTAGCGACAGTCCTACTCTGAGCAGGAAGTCGGGCAAGAGCCCTTTGGCAATGTCTCTTGGAACATTTTCGTGTCTGTGCAAAGTAGTGTACACCAGACAGTCCACGGCTGCTTGTCATGCGTAACAACTGCTGAGAGTTTCCTCTCTCCTTGGAACTGCTGCAGGTATTGTTACTCGATGTCCCCTGGAACTTAAACTGAAAAGAATACCTGCCACCCAGGCATGGAAAGGGAAAATTTGTTTCCGCAATATCAGCAAAGAGCTCCAGAATGCCTCCGAGGTGGAAAAAGCAGTAAGAGAAGGTGAGTAATAACATATTCCCCTGTGGCTTGTCTTGTTCAATCTCCTGCGAATCCTTCCTCCGCTTTGCTTAGGATGAGCAGAACTCCCCAGACTAACACAGTGATCGTAGCCGTGAGTAACACCAAGAGCTGCGTTCAGGGCAGAAGCAGGTGGAGTAGCACGATATAACTCTGTCAAGAGATTTGTGCTACTTACTGCTGCAGTAGTGAAGATGACCCATGGTGCCCAATAAAAGCTCAGACTGTTTCCTCAGCTGGATGCTATCTGCCTGGTGTGGGAAGGTTATCTGTCAAATCGTAAACATGCAAAGCCTTAAATGGTTCCGGCCATCAGCTCAAAAGCTCAGAGAACACTCGAGATGTCTGTGGTTGGAAATCCTATGGTTCTGAAGAAAATTGCAAGAAGTGGAGGGCCTATAGAGCTTCTGTCAGCTCGTGTGACCACAGCCTCTGTCACTGCCCTTCCCGTGTCACACCTTCAATTTTATAGTATTTCATGCTGTGTGAGGAAACATTTCTCTTACCCAAGGGACAGTAAGAACTTGCCCTAAATGTGAAAGTTGGATTGCCCTTATTTCTTTGACCAGAACACATCTGCAACATTGGTATTTGTCCTAATTTTATTTCATTAGCTTTTCGATACATTATTTGGATATTTTCTATATATCCTTCGGATATTTTCAATATTTCCTTCCACTTCCCTGTGCAAGACAAGAGGTATGAATTGATCAAGCTAATTACAGAGCTGAAAATCTCTCATGAGAATGACTGTGGGGTTTCCTTGCTTCTCAGTGCTGTTCACAGTTCAAACATCATTGCCTTGTAAGGCCTGGGACAAATTACTTTCTCTCTCAGCTTCTCTATCAGCATGTGAAGAATATAGAATAACACCTATTTATCTTTCAAGTCAGCCAAGAATTACTTAATGCCTACAAAGTGTCTTGACGTTAAGGAAGCATTTCTACAACTGACCAGTATTTTATTCGATCACCTTCATTGTGGTTTATTTATGTGTATTTTTCCTGCACATATGAGAGTTCACAAGTATACGCTGTGTAAAATATTGCAGTTCACATTCCAAAAGGACTCCACGTGTCCACAAATTGCATAATACTTACCTTAGATTTTTGCATGAATGGATTTACATGCATGGTTGGATCTGAAAACAGCCAATGCTAAAAGAGCCTTGGGTGGTAGTAGCTTTTTTTCAAAGTCATTGTGTTCAGCTTCGATTTGATGTATTTTTTGAAGCTCTTGTTCATTGTCTTGCTCTTTTCTCCTCACAGCCCAAGATGTCGTGGCTGGTCCTAGAGGTGCCATTAGTGAAGAACTAATTTCCCTAGAAGTCTGGTCCCCACATGTCCCAGATCTGACGCTAATTGATCTTCCTGGAATTGCCAGAGTGGCTGTGGGCGATCAGCCAGAAGACATTGGGCAACAGGTAAAACTCAGGCTCATATGCCAACCCGTGTACAGGGTCACTTCTGTAACCGACCTCATACGCGAGCTTTTGCTGTAGGACAATGGAGTTATTATGCTGGGCTTCTGAGCCAGAAACAGAGCTACTCTAACAAACAGGCCTATTGTCCAGACAAGGGATTGCCAACAGAAACAGGATCTGCTGTCTCGTGCAGGAGCAAACTGCCCACACTAGCCAAGAAGGAGACACCTCAGGTGCCTCGACACAGCCCACCCGTGGCAGCACAGAATAACCCGGCCATACGGACCCGGAACACAGTGCTGGCCCCATGTGCCTTGGCTAGACCGCAGTCTGGAAGATAGATACCAAATACGATAGATTCCCAAAGTGAATTGTCTCTTACCGGCTCTGTGGATGTATTTGGCAAAGATTAACAGATGGGAGTTCTTGTGAGCCATTCTGGAGCAAGGCAGGTTCATTGCTCTGTCATCCCTCCCTTACACCAGAATCAGACCCGTCCTGATCAATCCCTTCAGGAGCTCAGATCCCTTAAGGGATCCCTGCAGACCCTTTCTGAAGTAAATAGAGTATGTGTTAAAGTGGCGGGGGGGTCCGCTCTTCCTCCACCTGCTCTTCCTCCTTCCTGCTTTTAGAACAAATGCAGGTAAAACTGTAGTTGGACAAGGCCAACTCTGAGGGTCATGCGCGGGACCTAGGTGTATTGTTTCTCCTAAAATGCTTTTAAATAGGAAATAATAGTAGCCCAAACTAAACTAGACATACAAACAAAAATGAGACAAGATTGGATTGTCTGGGCTTTATTGTCTGAGAGAACAATATCAGATTTCTATTGTATTCAGAAGAAAGCAGCGGGTGTGACATGATCTACACATTTCCACTGTCCCAGTTGCCTGCGTGCTTCAGAGATGGAGGCTATAGCATTGCAGCATGTCAGAAAATGGGAGGGATGGGAAGTAGAAAAGATAGGCATCTTTATCAAAACTCAGAGAAAAAAAAAAGAGTTAACTTACTTCAGTAATAAGCATGATAGAGCTGCGTAAACATTTTGCAATACAAGACAAAGTATGAGAAACTCTTCTAGTTTGGCACTGTAGCAACAACACCAACTAGATGTCATAGGCAACAGTTTTGTGGGGATTTGGGGTTTTTTGGTTGTTTTTTTTTTCCCAAGTACTCCGCTGAAATGTAAGATCAAGACGTTTGCTCTCCATTCAGAGATAAAAATTTGCAGTTTATCAGCATAATCTAGCTTGCTTGCTTCCCATAACTGCGTACCTACAGACGAGAACTTGGGTTTCTTACATGTGATGATTTATGAAGTATCTATCTTTAATATTTCCGTAATGAAAGATTATATGCATGAGAGGTTGAACTTTGCAGAGCTTTCAGGACAGGCATAACAACCGTCTGGTCTCATTCATGCTAGATTAATGTTTGGATTAATCTTGACATAGGAAAAGAGGCTGCATTCTTCTGCTGACCCATTCTCACTCCATCCTTTCGCACGTAATACTGTCCTCAGTACACGACATTTAATGTCATCAGACAGTGGCTCATACTGCTAGAAATGATCACACCCTCCAGGCAAGCACCTGATTTCTCTGAACTTCGTTACTGCTGTATTGCATTGCAGATCAAAGCGCTACTGAAAAAAATTATTGGCCGCAAAGAGACAATCAATTTGGTAGTGGTGCCATGTAATGTGGATATTGCAACAACAGAAGCACTGAAAATGGCTCAAGAGGTGGACCCCGGTGGAGAAAGAACACTAGGTGAGGGAATTTTTAAGCTACAAGTGGAAGAGAAGTGAAAATCTTTTTTTCCATGAAGATCTGATGTTCTGTACTCCACACCAGATCTGTGAAATTAGCTACTAGAAGAAGAAGAAAAAAAAAAAAAAAAGAAAACAGTCTAAATAAACTATTTATAAAGTATCTCTAAGAATCTCTCAATTTTGAGTCTTGCTGGCATTTCTGTTATAAGTAATTAGAAATTGAAAATCTCAGAGTTAATGGCAGAAAAGCTTTGCTGCTGCCTGTTAAAAAAGGTTTGCAAGGCAAAAGGCATGGTGAGAGACTAACTCTAAAGCAAGTTTTACAGTGCAAAGTCCAGGCGCTGAGAGCTTTCTAGGAGAAAACAAAGAGCAGTTGGTTTATGACTTTGTTGTTTATAACTAGTTGTTTTTCTACTGCGCGTCTCTCACCTTTAACTTCGGTGCTTGACTAACTTTTTCTTTGGGTGACTTCACAGGGATCCTCACAAAACCCGACCTGGTGGACAGAGGAACTGAAGAGTGTGTCGTTAACATCATACGAAACCTGGTCATCCCCCTCAAAAAAGGCTACATGATCGTGAAGTGTCGTGGGCAGCAGGACATCCACAACAAACTGGCCTTGTCTGCTGCAATCCAGCAGGAGAGGATATTCTTCAAGACTCACAAACATTTCAGGTACTTCTCACAGAAAGGACCTAAGCAAAAATATATTAAAGTCACTTGGAAGCTTCCTGTTGACTTGCTGAGATTTAAATTAGAGTTACAAAGAGAGATTAATTATACTCACCATTTCTCATTGCCATGCATTCCAGTTAGCCAGAAGAATTTTGCATAGCAAATAAACTTTTAAAATATGTTTTGGATGCAAGTTCAAAATGTATCTCTCCTTAACCCTGGGAGAAGTGCAGTGAACTTCAGAAGTTCAGAATAGTCCCAAAGAATTCAAATTAAGCGTCTGAGCACTTCAAGTCAAGCACCGAACTATTTCTATTCACTGGAAAACAGGGTGAAACGGAGCATGAGAAAGGACACTGCCTGTGCTGAGGGGACAGAGGTTCCCAGATGACTCAGCAGCACATCAGTCATGAAATGGAGAATGGCAGGTGCAAAGGATTTTGAATCGGTGTACTTCGCGCATGCAGAAAGAGTACAGCAGCACGTTAATCTGCTGTTAGAATTTACCGGTTTCAGATTCTTCTGTTGCCCTTTGCTTAGCCAGTATCGGTAGCTGTCAAACAACTCTTGGGTAAAAGCCACGGTGCCAGCAAGTCCTGGGCTGCTGCGCACCTACTAGTGCACTAACGCTCCACAGAGGGCCCTTTCTGCACTCAATTTGTGTAGCAGAACGAGTGAAAACACAGCAGAGCATCAGTGCTGCCTCCTTGACCTGCACATGCAATCTTGCCAAAAACACATTTTCCTCTTTTTTTGCAGCATCCTTATGGAAGAAGGAAGGGCTACTATCCCTCATCTGGCAGAGAAGCTCACAGATGAACTTGTGAAACATATTACTGTAAGTAACGGAGGTGCCACGCTAAGCTGTCACTTCCTATCTACAAACCCTTCAACCTTGGATTGCAATTGATCACAGTTGGATTGCACTTTATATGCCTAGATAGTACTTAATTATCCTTTGATCTGACAATCTGAGAACAAATTGAGCTGAGAGTTAGGCGAAAAGAAACTCGTGCTCCGTCCTCAGATTGGCCTTTAAGCTGAAAATGGACGATAGGCAAATCATTGCAGCCTCTAATGGCTCATAACTCCTTGACGTTTCAATAGCAGCCATGATATTTCTTCTTGTTTACAGAGAGTGTTGATTGGCTGAGTGACAAGCTACTGCTATGAGCTTACTAAAACACAATAATTTCTATTTAACTGAAAATGTCTTCAAAATCTCCAGTAAGATCTAATTGTCTTGTTGTATTACTATACTAATATCTGTATATTGGGGTTTGAATTTTATATGCATGTATCTTATTCCATTAAGGGAAAATGCTAAAAAGGGGATCTGTGAGTTCAGTCCCAAAGGACAAAAAAAATACGTATTTACGTAACCTTATATAAAATAAGCAACTAAACAGCTGTGTTCAGTCAGGTATTTATCAGGAATGGAGAGATGAGTACATTTGCTGCATCACCACCTCCCTGGCACAGCCCGTGAGGACAGCGTTTTTGGCTCCCTATAGGAGGAATGTTGCCCTAGACTGCAGACACACTACCTGTCTCACAGTATGGTTGAGCCTGGTATTTCAAGGAGATCCTAGCCCCCTGCCTTCTCTTAGTGAAGGCCATATTTGCACTTCCATGACATCCCACTATCACACGTGGGATGCAAGGACGGTGAGTTCTTGGCCTCCTAAGAGTATCAAAGATCATCTGCAAGCATCAGACATTCTTTGAGGGATTTTGTTTTCCTTCTAAAACCAGACGTGTTCAACCTACCTAAACATCATTCTTTACTGTCTACTCCCCAGAAAACTTTGCCAACACTAGAGAGCCAAATACGTGAGATGCTCCAAAAAACATTACAGGATCTTCAGAAGTACAGAAGAGGCTCACCCACAACAGAGTCTGAGAAGCTCTATTTCCTCACAGATGTAAGTATCAATATTGGTTTGGTCACGGAGCAGAGCAAGGAGGTAAATGTGGGAGTAAAAGAAACCTCCTAAAGTTAGCAAATTGTTGGCATGGGCCACCAGGAAGCTTGTGATATCTGTCACGGAAGTGTTTTGAGAGTAATATATACAGATCTCTGGCAGGAATACATCATACCTGCAAAAATAATGGACTACAGGAGCTCATGGCCCCTTCTAGCAATTTTTTTTTCCTGTGATTATGTGACAAGAGAACTAAACAACAGCTCCGTTGATAGGTCAAAATCAAGCATCTCAGAGAGGAAAAACTTAAAATCCTGCCTGCCTGATATTTTGGAATGTTTCCATTGTTTACAGCACTCATAAAATCTAATGCATTCCTCAGATCAAAATGTGGTTTGCAAGTCCAACCAAGTGTCTCAGCTCGGGGGGCTATGCCTCACAGTAAGCTTCCAGCAGGCCAGCAGAAGTGCTTACGAAGGCTCACCAGCCTTCAAAGACTTCATATGAGCTGGTCAATTAGAATTTAGTAAATGGTTCTAAGAGACCACAGGAAAAAGACACACACACACAAAAAAGTATCAAGTCTGTTCTCCTCTAGCTGTGCTGGTTTTAAAAAAAGAGAGAAAGAAACAAAACCCAGGACCTAGGAGCAGGAAAGATGGAAGGAAGGGGTGTAGGGGTGTTTTCCATGAACCATGATCCTGCTTTAACATCAAGTGACAGCAGATTTACTTAACGTATGAAAGTCAGCCTGAAAAAATTAAACTTTACGACATTGCTTGCTTGTTCTTTAATTCACTACAGCTGATCAAATTCTTTAATCGAGACATCTCTGAGACAACGAATGGAGAGGAGCAGTTGCTTGGAAATGAAGTCAGACTGTTTGCAAAAATCCGCAGAGAGTTTCAAACATGGGCAGTGATTCTCCAAGAGGGTGCTGCGAAGGGTAAGCACAGAACACCATCACTTGCCGCTAACCTGAGATCACATTCCCTGGCTTTTCAATCCAGACACAACATCATCTATGGGCTCTTTTCAAGAAGGTGTAAAACAAGAAGCTAGGAGCATTCATCTGTCGTAGTGTTGTTAGGCAAGGTAGGCTTTGGTCCTCGGAGACAAAGATCCCGCTTGCATTGACTGCTGTCATTATGGATCAGCAGATGTCTCTCTTCTCCCAGCAAAGCAGTAAAATCAAGACCTGTGGACCTTGGCACAGAACTGGTTGGTGTTTTTCTGAACCGTTCTTCTAAATAACAGCAACAAAACCAACACCAACACTAATAATAATCATATATTTCAACTATATAATAAATTTGTTATAATTCTTTCGATATTATTATTGGTATTATGATTAGAAGTGTTTCGGAATTTTAGTCTTTTTGTGTTCTTCTTTAGCTCTGGTGAACAGTGTGAAGAAAACGGTTCTGATTCTGAACTAACAACAACCTTGTAAAGAGTAGTTCTTTCTGTGCATCACCTACCTTGCTAATTGTTTAACCGAACTCACTTCCAAACGGAGGCATAGGATGATACTTGCAGACTGAACTCTGCTGTACATTCAACATTTTGTGCAGCATCTTCTTCACATCTTTGAGACCCCAACATTTTGCTCTTAGAGATGAAATAGCACCAGCTGCCAGCCAAGCAGTAGCTCTTGAAACAAGTTCTTTTAGTCTTTGATGCACATCTGCGTCAACATCACTAGCGACTCTAAAATGATACAAATAAGTACAAATAGGCTGCAAAGTGCTGTCAGCCAGGGACAAATATATGATATATATGCATATATGTGAAGAAAGACAGACACTGGCATATGTCACGTGCCGTCCATAAAGTATCAAGCCAATCAACATGATTTTATGGGGAGAAATAAAAGAGTAAGACAATGAAGGCATGAAGACCTAGATGTAAAAGTGGCAAGGACTAGCAGAAGCACTAGCGGAAGGATGCAGCTTCTTCACGGGACAAAGAGCAACTGAGTTGCAGAGATACGCAAGGCAGCACAAGGCAGCTGAACCACCGTGGGGAACCATCTGGGTACTTTCCGATTATCCCCATTGACGTAAACTAATGCACTGGACCTCACAATAGGGCAGAGCAGCAGCACACAGCAGTTTTCTAGCAGCACAGCTCTTGCCGACAGTATGCTACCCCGAAATCATGTGTACATAAGCTCAGCTGAAGTATTTACGTGTGCAGCAGAGTAAGTTCTCTTACACAGCTTAAAAACTAGATGAATACGTAGCGACCCCTTCCTCGATGAAAAGCGTCATTGTCAGCCACTTCTAGGATTTCTGGAGATAGATACATTACTGCAGGTCAAATGAATCTGTTTAACTGCGGCTTTCTTATGATGAGTTAAAACATTAAAAACAGCAGATGCTTTGGATGCTTGAAGTCTTGAACTTTCTGTTGCAACGCCGGTAGATGTTCTTTGGTCGTGTTACAGCTTTGTACTACCTTAACTGTACAGGTACATTTTCAGACTCTGAACCAGATACTCCACATCTCCTTCTGTCTTTTCCTTTTCCTTTTTCCTCCCCCTTCTTTTTTTTTTTTGTTTTTCATTATTATCCAACCATGGACTGATACCTCTGAATGTTAGAATTGAATGCATTCATGGCTTGGCTTCTACTTGCACATGATTCACAAATTTGACCCCAAAACAGAGCAATATCAAAATCTTTCAAAACACTTAGAAGCACATATTTGCCTGAATATGTAAACTAATTCAAAGGGATATACCTCATTTAAGATGGAAAACTGGCATAATGTCAAAGAAATATTGACTGTGATATCTTGCATAAAAGTAGCTGGTCAACAGTAGATTCCCTGGAACGAGACTGTTTAGTGAGTTTTGGGTTTTGTTTTGTTCTGGGTTTTTTAAAACTCGGAAGTGACTGGTAATGGAGCTTCTGTGAGGGTAGCAATTCCAAGAAGAACCAGTATTTTTGAGCCCCTTCAATTAAATGTTGATCTAGTATGCGAGGTGGCTTATTCACTGCGCCATAATGGGTTGGAGCTCAGTTCTGTAGCAACAGTGTTGCTTGAAAGATCATCTCAGTATTTGTTCTTCTCAAGAGCATTTCAAAGAGGGGAAATACACTTCCTTCTTATAGCTGAAATTTATAAATTGAGTTATTTAGTTGTAAAACAATGTTATTTTAATATTACAGTTCAAAAAACCGTACCAAATAAAGTGTGGAAATATCAAGACCAGTATCGTGGACGGGAGCTCCCAGCCTTTTCCAACTACAAAACATTTGAGGACATTATAAAAGAACAAATCCAAGAACTGGAGGAGCCGGCCATTGAAATACTGAACAACGTGATCGGTATGTCTCGCAGGCCACGTGAGGCTGTCGCCAGGGAGACATTAGCGTGCCTGATGATTCTTTTTCCTGGATAAGCCGACATCCTCACTGCTAGAGTAAGAGCTCCAGCCAGGGTACTTCAGAGAGGGGAAGTGAATCTGACTGAGCCTGGGGGCTCGCTTCTTATCTAGAGCCTCCAGCCTCTACAGGTGGTGTCCAGCATTTGTTAATACTTTTCCCAGTGGCTGGGGGAAGGGAGTTAGAAAGTAATTACAATAAATAACACAGTAAAGGAATAGTGTAGTAGAAGTATCTGCTGCTAGTCAAGTGGCTTGGTTTTCCCAAGCCTGGGGAGTGGCATTCGCAAACCTGAGCTGGGAATCCAACCTCTTGGCCAATTCTTTGCACGATGTTGAACGTATTATATGGTGACTGCTGGGGCTGGAGGAAAGGGTACCTAGTTCATCCAGTAAAAAGCACACAAGGAAGAAGTATGTCATGATCCTATCTCTCCTATGTTTGCCTCAGAAGGCAGCTACGGCATCTGTGCCAGACCCAGTGCTCTGCACTACATGCACCAGTCCCTCTTTCTGGGGAGGCCAGTCTTGGGGTGAGATGTTGGTGTGATGTGCTTTCATTGCCAAGTGATGGCACATATGGTCAGACACATCTGTAAACAGAGAAATCGCTTTATCAAAGAAACGTCAGCGAGATTCAGACTCTCAGGTGGTAAGCGCTTACAGGAGCTCTTTAATGGCTCACATTCTTGGACCTAGAAATCTAAATTCCTACTTGTTTGTGTTGGTCACAAAGGCATAGCACATCAGTACAGCTGCTTGCTATTTCTGGACGCATACAGAAAATTAGTAGTTTTCCCAAGTCTCATAGCTTACAACCCTTCCTTGCTTACCTGACTTGTCTGTCCGTTCTTCCCTTAGGACTGGTTGAAGATAAATTTATGGAACTCACTAATAAGCATTTTGCTAGTTTTCACAATCTAAACAGAGCTGCTAAGGTGAGACACTCCATCATCATTATGGCTTGGCTTCGCGAACGACACTACCTATTACCTAAGATAAGACAAGAGCAAGACAGAGTGGTATTTGTAAATACAGCCACGCTCACAGTACCTATCCCATTGCATCACCCTTAGCAACTGTGGAAGTTCTTGCAGGCTTACAGTCTTTATAAAAAGAGGAAGAGCTTGAAAATAGCATGTTTCTGATGGCACTAATGAAAGTGCGTTTTGCCTTTCAGTACAACTTTGACAAGATCTAAAACATATAGTCCTCATTCATTCCGGTCACATTCTTCATGCATACAACACAATGCAAAGAAAACCTGGCATGGCTGCCTGAAAGAGTTTATAATTAATTTCAAATTTAAGTCCTGCAATAATCTGTCAGTGTGTATGTAGCCTCAGACAGTTAAACAGTGCTTTTCTCTCTCTGAAAGACAAGCCATGGTGTTAGCCAGCGCAGGAACTTCATCTTTGATGAAAAGGAGAAGCAGCAGACAAGCCAAAAACCTTTCAGCTAGGAGAGAGACTACGCCCAGTCTGGGGGATGGCGTGTTTTGGGGTGGAGCTGAATGATACGGGTGTCGTTGAAGGCCTTTTCTCAGGAAGAGCTTTGAGAAAGAGATGAGAAGCAATGCTGGACAGCCAGGAAGCTGAGTCCACTCCCAGTGTGCTGCTTAAAAAGGAAACTCAAAGGCAAGTGTGAGTGAAATAGATGATTTGCTATTTGACTTGCATGGCCAAACCCTACTGGCCCCCCAGGCCAACCAGAGAGCAAGCAAATAAGCTATTTCCACCAAACACAGAGATGTTTAGCGAGGGCCTTCAGGCATAACAGAGTAAGAGGAATGAAGAGGAAGTAAGTTCTGGTAGACAGTGAAGATAAGAAAAAAGATGGGATGCTTTCTAAGGGATTCTAGGAAAGCATTGTAAGGGAATTTGAGAATGACAATGGGAACTTTGCTGCCCCCACAGACTTTTAGGTGGAAGTATCAAAAAGGCCAGAAGACATCAGGCTGCTACAGTAAAAGTGCCAGTCAGTAAGGAGGGGTTAGACAGGGTTGGGTTGCTGGCAACACAGTGGAGACTGTGGCTTTTGAGGAGGGCAGGAGGGGCAATGCCGTTCACATCAGTGCCTGCTGTCTCTGCCTACTACAAGAGTGAGATACAAAGCAACAGCATGTAAAAAAACAAGGACGGGCTTATTGCTGCTTGTTTCCATCAACCTTGTGTCCATCAACCAAGCTTCACCGTCCAAGGTTTTGACTGATCCCACTCATATTAAAGGAGGGGACAAAACTGCCACATTTTCCCACTTGTTCACAACAGAGGAAACAGAATCTGAAGTATTTACTCCATGTTCCCAGGAGCTGGTGTGGGATTAGACAGTGCTGCAGCAAGGACTGTTGAATACCGTGCCCACTTTGACAGTCCATGAGGACACTGCTACACACTGGCACCCTTGCAGAGGAAACAAATGGCTGACAGTTTGTTTTTCTTTTCTTTCCTAGACCAGAATTACAGACATCAGAGAGAAACAAGCAGTGGAGGCTGAAAGACAGATCCGGACCCAGTTTAAAATGGAGAGAATTGTGTACTGCCAGGATTACCTTTACTGTAATGATTTAAAAGCTCTTAAGGCAGAAGACACTAACATTAACATCGCTGGCAATAGGAAAGGGTTGCAGGTTGGATCTGTTTCAAATCAAGAGTCGTCCCTTGTCCAGGAAATGATTTATCACACGAAGGCCTATTTCAATGTGAGTTTACAGACAGGAATTCTTCTGTACCCTGAATGCTACAGCACATACCCCTCATCCAGATCTCGCTGCAATACTGCTCGTGCAGTCTCGCTGCAAGTCTTCCGTGCAATACCACTGCTGTGCAGGGGATAGTAGCCAGAGGGTATAAGTATCTCGTCCAGGTACACACACATCTCCTGTACAAACTAATCAGAACTTCTGACCACTGATCATAGTGCCAGGACAAAGCTGGTCTGACAGGCTGTATAAGCACAGTTGTTGGAGAGAAGTAGTTGCACACCGTGGGATACGGTGATTAGAAAAGCCTGCAGGTTGTTAAAATGACAGCTGGTTCCTAAACTACTTGTTAGCTACCCCCCAGCCTGGCACAGCTCTGTGATGCGGCTGCCCCTCACTCGGGGAATATGCCATCAGCAAGTGAGTCCGCTTGTCATTCTCCTCCAGGCTTTCTCAGAGAAGGAGGTGACTCCCAGTGGCCGACACAGCCCCACACCAGCACAATGCCCTCTTGCTGGTTTTCCTATAGGCACGAGTGTTGAGGGGAGGAAAAGACAGTTACTTACCAGCATGGAGAAGAAGATAGGGTGGGGAAGGGTCCTTGGCCTTGTAACCAGAAGTTAGTGATACTCAGTTGATGGCAAGCCTGCCTCTCCAGCAAAGGGAGCGAGTCCGAGGACTGCTTTCCCCGCTGCAAGTTCACCTCATGGTTTTCAAATAACACTAGTTTCCACAAGCTTAACAACATTGTGTACAGCGCTTCAGCATTCAGCACAGCGTCTGAGAGCTCAGGTCAGACTCAAGACTGTCTGCATGGTCCTGCTGCCAGTTAGTGGCTTGCAGTCAGGTCCTAAATTGATGTGGCAGGAGGAGCAATAATAAAACGTTAAGCTAAAATGGATTCAGCTATCTGTAGAAATCAGAGTGCATAACTGTATTGCAAATAGCTCCACAGAAGTTGTCTCTGAGGACAAATGGGATGTTTTTTCAAAGGAACATGTTAAAGAAAGACAGCAAAAAGAACATGCAGTATCAGGATTTGCTTTTGATCTTTGTTTCGTAAAACACCCTCAGAAAGCAACAAATCCACTATTAATAATGCAGTAAGGTAGGTAGCAACTCACCTTGAATTTCAATAGCAAGGTTTTGACAAATTCCTGGAATTAAATGTTCAGGCTGCTTAGGCTGATGGGAAGAAAACCATCAGCTTTCAGAGAACAAGAGACAAAAGGCGAACTGCATAAACTCTTCCCTCCTGCCTTGCTATACTCTCTACTACAATACAAATGTCTTAGATGCTAGTCACATCATTTTGTAAACGCCCTAAGCACCATTTTCAACAATAACAAGTGCCAGGGCGTCATCATCTCCATGGAACTTATGCACGGCCAAATACACTTTGAATGAGATGGCAACTATTAAGTGTCCACGGCCTTTGAAAATGGCTTGCATGAATCTGTGTCGCTTACAGCAGGACTGTCAAGATTCTGGGTAAAGTTTGGCTCCAGAAAAACACCTGTACTTGAGGTACCTAGCCACAGTCAGTAGTACCTAGAGAAGCTGAAGGCTCAGTAAGTACTTTAACCGACTCGCCTGAATTACTTGCTATTGGCTAGATCTCTGCACTCTATGAAGAAAAACAGAACATCTAGTGTTAGGTATTTTTCAGCCTGAGCTCAACCCCATTCTCGAACACAAAAGATTTGCAGCCACTGAGCTCCACAGGTATCTAGAGCCAGTAACACCTGAAACTTCTCTGGAGATGGGCTGCCTAAACCATATAGGACCTACAAATCAAATGTGCCTCTACCTGGTCTTCCCACTGCCATTTTCAAGTCGGCTGCTGCAAAAAGAAAGGAAGACAGCACCTCTCTCAACTGCAGCCAGTCAGTCAGCCTTAAGTGCTCACCTGGCACCAGGAGGGACGGAGGCAGCTTTCTCCCAGCATTGGAGAGGTTTTAAACCTCCCGTCGCCCAAAAGCACCAGCTAAACACCCAAGCCCTGCAGATGTCTCCCACCAGGAAAGGGCCCCACAAGCTCTTCTAGGTCAATCTGTTTCAATTCACGTAAAAAAACTAGACCAGACAGTTCGTCAGGTTAAGCAGAAAATTCTTTCACTGAGGTATCGATAGATGTCATGCAGGCACAGTCTAGTCGCTATTGCTGAAGACATTTTCCCTTAAGGCTAAAGCTTACTCCAAAGTTGTCTTACACTTAGAAGGACAACCATGTTAAAAATACTGTATAAATACAGGAAATTACCACCTTTTGGAAAAAATCCCTATTTGATCTCCTGTACCGTAATAGATTGGTAGTGTTCAGAGAAGACAGGTTTGATGCCAGAAATTGTTCACAAGTGCTATTTGTCAGGCATGTCTTCGTATAACTCTTCACAACAGTAGCTGGCAGAACTAAGCAGAGTGCTGTCACTTCTTACCAAGGTTACCTATAGCCCCTTCCTTTTTTTAGTTCTTTTTGGGAAACAGGTCTTTTGCCTTTTTTCCCCCCTTCTCGCAGGGAGCAAGTAATCGCCTCACCAATCAGATACCTCTGATCATCCTGTCCTCCACCTTTCATGACTTCGGGGATAACTTACAGACCGCAATGTTGCATCTTTTGCAAGAAAGAGACAAGGTAAACTACCTCCTTCAGGAGGACAGCGAAGCTGCTACACATCGGAACCATCTCAGTCAACGAGTTAATCGTCTTGCCACAGCCTACCAGTACCTGAGAGACTTCACCACATCGTAGATTTCTTCATTTTTCAGAAGTATTGTTCTACTCTTGTTTTCTAGCATTATTGAAGAACTTTGTAAAATCCCCTAAAAATGTAATGTCAGCACAGACTTTTAACGCTCCATTTCACTCACTGGAGGAACTGCGATACCCCATTTTTAAACATTGGCTTTCTGAACTCTGTATAATCATTGAAATAATGATTAAAAAGCTGAAGCTCTGAGGGCTGTGTTTTGTTGTGGGTTTTTTTAAATGAGGATGAGGGCTTTCAGCTGTGTACCTCACAAACTGTAGAACTCAATTACCTAACCAGCTCCATGAAGCTTACTGCACAACCCTAGCAACCCCCTGCTTCCCTTTGCTTTTGCCTCGCTGTCATTGTTGTCCTTCCTGCCATTAACTGAAAAAAGACTCTGCAAGGTGTCACCACTCCTAAGGCCCAGCCTACTAGGCAGAAAGGGTGCACACAACGGGCATGAAACAATTCCAGCCCAAAGAGAAAAGAAAGTTAACTTCATCTGATCAGTACACCCACAGGATACCTTTTGGCTCTATTGTTAGTTCTCTGATTAGTAGAGAAAGCCTAAGAGGCTCTTTCTTTTGGATGCCTAGAGCGGTGCCTGAAATTTTGGGACTGATGGGCAAGTCAAGAGATGGCAGGATTTGGATGTCCAAAGGGACACCAGGATGTTAAATGTTACAAGAGCGTCCCAGCACATGGCTTGCTGCCTCTCTCCTTCCCTTCCCAAGGTCAAGCAGAACCTTTCCAAAAGCTCTTTCATTTCATGGATGCCAGTGCAAAATGTAATATTGCATGCTGGATCCATGACATCTTTCCTATGGAGGGTTTATTTGAATGGACAAAGTTGTGCTTTGTGTAGCAAGAGTAATATGTGCATTCAGCTGGAAAAAAAAAAAAAAAACCCACGTTTGTACCAGTGTGCCATGTAGTAATTTCTGAGATGCTTACAACAGAAGCCTTCTCTTCAGGCTAGAAATAATAGAAGGTGTTTGATCCTCTTGACATGGAACTGCAGCAGCAGACGGCTGACTTCTGTGGCACAGCATCGACCCCAGTACAGCACACAGCTTTCTTAACCCTGTTTATCACTACAGCCAGTTTTCCACATTTCAGTATTCTGTTTTGCTACTACCGACTTGCAGTACCATCAGAAGCTGTTAAAAAGCTTGATACCATCATAATTTAAATTTTTTAATTTGTATTTTGAAAGTACTTTACATTCATTGACTACTTCATGGTATCCCAAACATGCACTTGATGCTCACATGCAATTGAAAACACCCTGTCTCACACCTAGAGAAGAGAGGCAGGCACACAGTGCTTCAGGCAGCATGAGATGTAATGACAAAATAGGGTGTGACTACCTTGAACCACTGCCTCTAGGCTAAACTTCCTTATTTAATTCAATTTCACAGGTCAGAGTGATTTCATCAGACCCAGCCAGTAAAGA
>NW_010391515.1:13175-20406 GCF_000710305.1 Buceros rhinoceros silvestris | reverse complement strand
ATACCTGGACATTCGGACCGCTTTCCCTGGGGTTGTTCAAGGACCTGAAATACTGGAATTAAAGCAATCTCTTGGATCACTTCCTTGTGTTGTTTTTCTTTTGCTTTGGGTTTGTTTGAGGTTTTTGGGGGTGTGTTTTGGGGCAGATTTTTTGTTCTGTTTTGGTTTGTTCTTTAATCAGATTCTCAAAGCTCTTCAGACACTGATGCCAGTACCTGCTTCCAAAATAATTCAAAGAAACATACATAAACCACTAGTAAGGAGAACTATTTAAAAAAAATATTTATTTGGTGCAGTGTTTACATACAAGATTGCATTTCAGTACCAAAAGAGAAAACAAAACTAATAGAGTCATTTCATTCAAAAGATTTATCCTTCTTAACAAAAGTGACTTGGTATGGCTTTTCGATCCTCTGTAATATGATTATAAATTATTTTCAAAATCCTAGTTGAGGTGGCACTCTGGTATTAATTACATTTTGCTAAAAACATACATGCAGATACATAAAGGAGAGCTCTACGGAATTAAAAGCCAAATTTAATAAATGAGGTAGTTCATCTGGTTACAGAGAGACACAGGTTTGTGTTTCTTCGTACAAAACATCCAGCCTCCAGACGTGTGCCTGCAATCAGAGGTCTATTGCTTTCAGCACAGCCTTGCTGAAAAACTTAGCCCTTTGCCTTTCACGCAGGAAGTGTTCAAGAGTCAGCCTCAATTTGCACAGCCAGGGACCTCTCCATCAAGACACTTAAGTCACTGCATCCCACTATGTCATCAGAGTATCCCTCTCCATAGCCTACACCACGAGTGACGGCAGGTCTTGCCCTTTTTGGGTCCAGAGCAGCGTAAGGCAGAACAGCACTTCTGAGACAGACTGGTCTTACTTCGATCAGTCTGACTTGGATGACTACTGTGTCAAGATCCTGAGGATTTTTAAATACCTGAATATACAGTATTTTTTTATTGTGCCTCTACCGTAGTGCATGAAAACTTCCCTTCATATATACCACAAACCATTCACTACTTTTTAAGTTGCCAACCAGCAGCTCAGATGCAGTGTTCACATTACTTAACGTTTAATTTAAAACACTACTAAACCAACCATCTCAGAATCCTGCTACAGAATCTTAAATTAAAGAGTGATTAAAATTACCATTATAAGCCTGTGCCTGATTATCAAGCGAGAGTCACTCAACTAAAGATAGACATTTCAGCAAGCAGTTGACAAAACAACTTTCTGCCAGGCAGCACAACAAGAAGGGTGCTCATTGTTGATAATCCTTCACTGATTAAGATCAGTCGCTGTAGCCAGTACAGAACTGAGTCTGCAATCCTTCATGTTACTTTTAAAAATAAAATTCAAAGAGGAAAAGAAAATTAAAGAAATCATTTGCAAAGTGAATAAATATCTCAGGCACCCATGGCTTCATTTATTCTTGTTCTCAGAAACATCAATCAGCAAGAAGGACAGACAGCGTTGTCATCTGTTCGCCTGTTTAAAAAAACCACAAAACAAAACAAAACAACAAAGGTTCAAGTTCTGCCGACAGGCTGACAAACTATGTTATCAATTTCTCAATTACTTGGATGCTTCTCACAGCATACCTTCTTTAGCAGACAAGTCACATTTACTTTTATAAGTAAATTCAAGTTTCTGGATTTGGGACATTTAAAATTATTTAAAGCACCCAAAATCTTACCTGCATATTTTTATAAATCCAGTCTGTAAACACAGTCATATTGCCGTACACTCCAGGTCTGTTGGGACTAGCACAGCCAGTTCCCCAGCTGGTATCTCCAACCAGCCACCACACGGAGTTTTCGTTAGTTACTAGCGGACCTCCACTGTCACCCTGCACAAACACAAGCATGTTGTTAGTGACCCGGCCACTAGCAAAAAAGACACTATCCATTTCACTTCAGGAATACAGGCTAAGTTTTAAAAAGCTACCCACCGTTTTAAGGCAGTCACTAAAACAAAATGTGACGGCAATTACGGTTATTAAATGATGGTAATAGGGATGAAAATTGTTTGCCCAAAGCACTAAATGAGATAGACCTTATTGACTTTCTCCTTCACACGCATAATGCTCGGGTATTGTCGTGATTATGAAGAGCATTTGTTCATTTTTAACTACCAGATAAGGACACATCCTGGAAGCATTAATGAGGACTGCCTCACCCTCTTTGGGTATTTAGCAAACTGGCAGCCATTCAAAAGATGAAACAAAAGCTCTCCCTTTTAAAGGGATGCACCACAAAAGGAACTAGAAGCCCAAACAAAATGTTAATTAGGAATAATTACCTGACAGGAATCTAATCCTCCTCTTAGATATCCAGCACAGATCATTGTAGGCAAAATCATGCCATTATAGATATAGGCAGAATTACACCTAGAATGTTCTATTAAGGGCACTGTAACATAATTCAAGTTATTTGATGTTTTACCTAAAATTGAAACATGCACAGAAACAAACATACAAAGACAAAATTAGACCAAGCATCATACTATGCTGCTGTTACAAATCCCAGCAGCTAGCACTGTTCAAGATGAAGTAAACTCACTAGAAATATCAGAATGGATACTTAAGATGTACAGTCCATCGCACAGAGACAAGTGTGACATTAAAACACCCTTCCAAGAGGTCAGTGAGTTACCCTGCTTTGCTGTCAAGGTACTGGAAAGCAAGAGAACGTGGCACATACCTGCTTACTCCAGCACCAAATCAACTGTGTTATCTACGGGCCCGTTAAAAGCACATGAAGTCTGCAAGAGCTGACGCAGTGTCATGGTCTGGCACAAGCTGCCAGCAATTCCCATATTCAGGGTCCAGCTTCCCCAACACTCCCCTCCCTGCCCAGTACCTTCTCACACTGAAAGAAACCTTTCCTCCCTTTCCTTTTCACTTCTTACAAATTCACTTGCATCATGCTATTAGCTTGGTGGAAAGGACAGGCTCCTGCCCTTCCCCACGTCCACAGGGGACTGCCTTGGCATACAGCTACCCTTGTCACAGGAGAGGTGGCCCTGCCAGCAGGGGCACTGAATTGTTTCCTGTGTGAATATTTCTGGCCCCCATTCAAGGCTCCTTTGCACTCTGCTGCATGCAACACATCACAACTTGCCTTGAGACAAAATGCCCTGTGTAAGTACTAGGGATTGAGAAATAAAAAAAAAAAAAATAGCGTACCGGCAGATCTGGCTCAAACTGCCCAATCAGCCCATGCAACAGTTACTCATAGACTGAAGAGGACTGGATTATGTATAAAACCAAAATATTCCAGAGCCACTATTTACCTCCTTGGTACTCTGCTCCCCACCCAGATATCCAGCACTGCTGATTAGGCTGGAACGTCATTCCTGGATTAGGCAGACAAACTGGCTGTACAGTATCTACAAAACAAACACAGTAGCATCTGTAGTCCCAGATGTCCAGACACAATTCAAAACAAACGCACATTAAATATCTCAGCACGACCACTACTTAAATACACACACATCATGCATTTTCTCTGTACTTACCCTCCTCCCAGGTAAGCAATACTCTGCAAGGCAGGCAGCAGCAAAAAGCTTACCAGCTGCTCTTCCCTAGATGGCTACTTATTCTTCACATCAAAGCGAGGAACAAGCACAGTTAATGGTTCTAGCTCAACTCATCAGGCCAACTAGAACAAATAACACCACCTCTTCTGATCAGTAGAGGACAAAGATGAAGAAAAATTACTGACAACTACTTCTCTGCATTCCTTTTGCAAAAGCTCACTGAAATTAACCACAGTGCAAAAGCAGGATTCAATGCCTATATACAAGAAGTATGAGACACAAAAACATGGTAAAGAGACAATCTCTCTGCTCTCAGAAGCAGCAAAAGAGTCCCTCCGGGTTTCTTATAGTAGCTTTCAAATGATGCACTGAAGTATAAAGGACCTGTACACAAAAAGCACTTCAAGTTTAAATAACGGTTTGTCCTTTGTTTTTTACTGCTTGCTTACAAACAATCTACAACTACTTTTAAGAATGGAACTTCCTGTAACATTTTGGTTTGGGTTGTGGATTTGGTTTGGGGGTTTTGTTTTTTTTTCAAATCATGGTTTGACGTAACTTGGCTTATGGTTTAGTCAGCTGCTCCACCACTACATCCAGAGCCCACACGTACAGGAACGTGTGTGCCTTCTATCTCTACCCTGTCTCTAAGGTGTCCCTACCTACATCTTATCTTCTTCCTGTACACATCTACGAGGATTTCTTGATGAACTTTAGAAGTTTTAAAAGATGTGCTCATTGCCATTGGATTTTTGCCTTAAGAAGAACAGAATACAAACCAGTAAAACTCAGTGGTGTCTCTAACTTCATAAGGGCAACATCATTGTCTTTAGATTCTGTATCATAATCTGGATGGGAAATTATCTGTTGCACTCTGTATCCATTTCTTGAGAGCATCTCATTCTGGTTCAGAATCCCAGCGTAAACCTTCCAGCTGTATGGGTTAGAAAATTGTCTACAGAAAAAAGAAAGGTTAGGAGGTTTGCTTCTCAAGTATTAAGTCAGTGATTATGACCTTCAAAAAATTTCTTCAGAAATGGCAGTCAAACACATGTGCGACCAAGAACACACAGGCATTTGACTACCATTTCTGCAGAACAAGGTAAACAAATTGCAAGGCATCGAACTTTGGGAAAGCTTGACTTTAATTTCATAAATATATATAACAACAAAAAAATATCTTTCTTTGAAATGGTTTAAGTATCACTGTCTATCCCCTTAGTCACTCAGCACAGCAAATTATAGTCCAAGAGTGCGACTGAAGTCTATTGATTTCCATGGCTGAAGGATCAAGCAGCTATTTCTGAGGTCTCACATGTCAGTGGTATCACTCCCACGTACCACCCAAAGAAGACAAGGGCAGCAGAAGCCAGTGATCTAACGAAGGAATTTCACTGTCTTGAAAATGCATGGGGGTTTTTTGTCTGCTTTTGGTGGTGTTTTTTATATGCTAAGCATGCTCACTAGACGGACTTTAAGTGGCCTCTTGTACTCCAGCACCATTTACAAACCCTCAACGGAAAACTTCCCGCCAGTGTTAAAACTCCATGAGAACTGCCAAGGCAGTAGTGCTTGCAAGTCACCGCTCCTCAAAAAACAAACAAACAAAAAACAAACCCCCCAAAGTGGAGACTGAAAACCAGTCTTGTGCCAGCTACAGCTTTGGTTGCCATTCCCAAAAAGCTTTTGCATGCTACAAAGCTCGAATCAGAAAACAAAGGAGGGATAAGATCATCACATAAAAATAAGCACTTGCATTCCTTTCTCAAGGTTAAGAACAAAGTTATTTTTCCTTGGCTGATCTTCAAACTGTGATCCAGCCAACCAACCATTAAAATTTTTCTCTCAATGGGTTTTCCCCTCCAACAGAAGCAGTCAACTTAAAAAATATTCTGCCACTGTACACAAGATATCACAACACCCGCAAATCTAGTTCGTAGTTTAAAAATGTACAAAGCACCGGCTATTTTTCTTGTTGATGCCTGAAGTGCTCCTTGGATAGGTATAAATCTATATTTACTATTGACTTGGGCTTTACTACCCTGTGGCTTGAAGATATAAGGAAATAAATAGTACAGACATCTTTAAATTGATTGCATCTACATTTGTGCTGTATTTGAGGGCTTGGAGTATTTTTTTGTCTTTTTTTCCTTTTCTTTGTTTTTCTTCGCAGTGTAATTCAACATCTTCACGAAAACGTCGTGCTATCTGGCATTAAGTTTGGTGCCTTCAGTTTATCTCTTAAGTTAGGTGGCTACCTGTGCCCAACACCACAATACAATTCAATTTCCACCTTTAACAAGTAAAATAACATTTTCTTCCCATAAAAAGCAGACGGATGATCTGCAGCCGGCCTCTCCCAGATCAAATTTTCTCTTTATACTTGAACACCATACAGCTACACAGACAAAATACTGTACCTACCACCTGCATTCGTGGCAGGTGGAAGGGGAAGAATGGTATTTTATTCAGTTTTAAAGCAGAAAATTGAAAGACTTAAGTAAATTTGTGCATTTCAGCTGAAAGCAAGAAAAAACACCATTTGAGAGACAAACGAGTGAGCTTATCACTCCAGTGCTGGCACAGGCGAGACTCACCCTTCCACACAGTGTGCTGCAGTCACTATCCACTGGCGGGTGATGATGGAGCCCCCGCAGACGTGGGCGCCGTGCACATGAAGGCTGACCTGCCACGGCCACTGCCCCAGCGCTGCCGCGCTGCCGCCCACGATTCTGTTCATAATGCTCACGCTTTTAGTGGACAGGCCACAATCTAAGGAGTCAGTTACACACACAGAGGCATTAGTCAAAGAGCAAGTTAGTCTGGAAGATGGCTTCTGCAGCTCAGGTTGCACTAGCAGAGGGGAGCACAGAATATGTCTGACCTCTGCAGTGCTGGTGGTCAATATGCTGCAGCTTAAGCCCCCTTAAGCCCCTGCCCTGGACACCAAGATCCCAAGCCTCCCATAGCCTAGACCCCTTCACATTGCTAACATCAAGATGAGTATTTGGTAGCTTCTGCCCTTGGTTCTCCACAAAACATAAACAAGTGCTTCATTACACCTTTAAGTGTGGTATTCGAGCATCTCCAGCAAGCTATGCAAACACACGCCTTTGGTTGTGCAACAAAACAGTCGGGAGTTGCCTCATGACAGCCACCACGGTCAGGAACCCACTGCCCATCCGATGGTCAGGTGCTGGAGAGCAGACATGCCACAGACATCCCACCACACCTACCGGGCAAGGGCTACAGAGCTTCACTGCAGGCAAGTAATTTAAAGGAACTGGTGGCAGCAAAGACAAAAGCAACTGGGCATCCAACATCCTCCTTGTCTTCTCTCCCAACCTGCTCCTCAAACTGCACTATTCTTGGGAAGCAGAGTTAAACCATCTGCCCATCAAAAAGACGGCAATTATTTATGCAGATTCAAAAGGATTTCCCAGCCTGAGCGTTTCAAAGCATGAACAAGCAGAAGTTTGAGAAACACAATCACTCACTTATGCAGCGCAGAGAAACCACATTTCCTGATGCACAGGAATCACTGCAATAGAAATTAAAAAAAAAGAAAGAAAGAAAGAAAAAACACACGGGATTTTAGGCACACAGTGAAGCAAATGGTGGGCAGAGTTCACTCCCCAGCTGCTTCCTACCCTTTCCAGCTACATGCCCTGCCTTCACCCTCATCT
>NW_010391515.1:0-13005 GCF_000710305.1 Buceros rhinoceros silvestris | reverse complement strand
GGGTCCCTCCTTTCCTCACTCTCTCCAGCTACGCTACCAGCAAGCATCTGACCTCCACCATTTCTTGCATTTACCAAAACTGTCACGTGCAGTTGCCGGTACAAAAGGTTTGTAAGCCTACTGAGGAGCAAGATGAAGAACAGCATGAGAAAAAAGTTGAGCTGATTTACAAAATAGTTGTAGATGAACATAAACAAGGGAACCACAGGACCTCTACAGGTACAGCAGTCTACAGGTTTAGAAACTAGACACTTGAGAGATGTTTAATGAGAATAAAGATTATACTTTACACAGTGAAAGATCAATTTTGCATGCTGTGTGCTCATGTGACTGAAAAAAAAGCTGTAGCAGCAGTTGTAAATGCGTTACAGCTGGTAGCTATTGTCACCATACAGAAACTACTGTTGATGGTCACAGGGTTTAGAAAAGTATCTCTGATATGGCAATCTTCTAGACAGCACGGAGGGAACAAGTTGGGACATCCCTTTTAAAAGATGAGAGGAAGGATGGGAAAATGAGGGCTGTGTTTTTAAATAGAAGGGTGAGCAGTTGTTGCAATCAGATAAAAACCAAAGTCTCTTTCAATGTAACAATCCTCACTGAAAGATGTGCTTGCGTTAAGCTATGAGCAGAAGCTACATCTCTTAAAACAGCTAAAGAGGCCCCGATAAAAGGCGACAAGTTTGTATCAAACAAAGATACCTGCTATACAGCTTTTTGTACAGGTCTATATTCCCAGCACTTGTGTTCAGCTTCATGTAGCTTTCAAAGCTGACTTCAGTTGCTACTCCTCGACTGTAGTAATATGTATCTCTGCAAAACAAAGTCCATTACGAAACCCAGTAGTTTCAGTTTTCAAACAAGTAACAATATACTGTGCCAAGCTACAGCTTCTGACGCAAACACCACTAAATATATATACATTTTAATTAACCACAGAACCCCAGTGGTGTAGTACAGTGCCAGAGACTCAGATTCTTTAAACATAGGTCAATTTTCATTTCCCATCAGTTCCTAGATTAAAACATTTTTCTCTAACATGCGTGCACGTTAGGAATCTTCAGCCTCCTTAAACAGGGCAAAATTAAGAAATGCCTTTGCCAGTACATTTATGCAGCATTGCAACATTCAGGTCTAGTAAGTTCTGACAGCCACTTTTCTGTGGGACAACGAGAGGGATAGCAAGTGGTGGTGTTCTGCCAGGCTTTCTAGCGGTGGACCAGCTCTGTGTAGTTGCTGCCGGGCTGTCTTACCAGAGTTGGAACTACTGGGGTCATTGCTGGTTCAGAGACCTGACTTCAGAGTGCCATGATGCAATGTGGGCACACACAAATTCTGCCTTTCTGGGCAACAAATTCACTTCATGACTCCATCCACTGCAGAAGACAGTTGTCTACTGTCTTCTATACAAGAGAAGACAGTATTTGCCAACTGTGTCAGAGAGGAAACATTGAGTATTTCAACTGCAGAAGAATTCAGGCTACGGCTTTACGTGGGGAGAACACAGGCAGCGCTCAGGGCCATGAAGGTTTGTGGTTATCTTCCCCACGAGCTGGTATTACTTGTGTCCTCAGAAGATCAAGACTTGCCATGCAATACTGTTGATGACTGGTTAAGTCAGACTGGATGTTTTTTGAGCAATTATAATAATCTAGAAGACGGTTGTAAGGAAATGTATCGGATACAAGTGATGCCACCAAATAACTACTGCATGCATGTCAGACCCCATGACTTGTTGGAGCAATGTTTCATTTGGACTCTGCAACAGCTACCACCATTAAAAACAGACCCACCTGGGTTCTCGAAAACTGGATTGCCAGCTGCTTTTTGTTTTGGAATCTTAAAAATGGCAAGAAGGAAATTTTAACCTTCGTATGAAAGTGCAAAGCCCGACGAAGGTTAAACTTACACGCTATAGCCCATGTCTTTACATGCAGTCCTCCCATACTCATCATTCCAGCCATCTTGACAAACAGGATACCAGGATTTGCTGACAGGTGAATAAACTTCCAGGATAAAGTTTGGTCCAAAAAGTCTAACTGCCAGAAAAGGAATAAGGAAAAAAAAAAAGAAACCGAGAACATCACACGCTATATTACTGCACTTTCTCTGCTGAAAACATTGTTACCCATACTTGCTTGCGTGTACGAAGCCTGTTAATTTAATGCTGCCGTCTACTCAAATTCTGAGTAAATGTCAAGTAGACAGAAATATCGCAATGATTTAATTCTTTTTTGTGAGGCAATTTAAAAGAACTACCAATTTAAAAATGCAAGTGTACATGCAAGTGTCTTTTCATTTCAGATTTTATGCTCCAAATTCTCTTTCACATTTTACCACTGAGAAAGACGGCAATAGCCAATCTTTTCTTATCTTTTATCTACTCAATCATATATTTCTTAATATATCATATATTGTGTATAAATAAAATAAAATCTATCGCTATATGGTTTATATTATATTTTAATGCACCAAATTTATTCAGAGAAGCACTTGTGGAGCAAGAACATAGCATGGAGCAATTAGCTCTGACATTCCATGCCACGTTATGTATTTCTTCACACAAGAATTTAAGATAAAAAAAGCTCAAGCAAAAGGGCAACTTCTCCAAATACCCATTATTCAACCAAATGGAGAGGTACAGCTTTAGAGCACATGCAAGTAAATGCTACTCTTGCATGAGGCATGTGCAGCACGGAAGTTCCCAGTGAGAGAAATAGAGCACAGCCAGAATTTTTCAGAGAGGCACTGACACAACACAAGACACTGACACTGAAACAAGATGTCACCAGTTTGGAATCAGAAAAAAAAATTTTTGATGATGTTTTCACATTCAGTTCTGCACTAATGCTTCCTCTGGCATCTTTTCATTAGAAACACTGATCAGATCAAGCTTTCTTACACAAAGGAATTCTGAAGTAGTTGAAGAATTATTGGGAGAACGAAGAATGCAAAATATGTGGAAAAGACAAGTCTGACTGAAGACCACCAGATTTCTGTTATCACCTTAAGTTCTGCTAAGAAGTCAATGATGATTGTTCACTCCAGAGACAACATTACAGTCAGTTTTGCACAAACACAGTTCAAGTTAAAAGGTAGCATTTTAAAAACTAATTCAAAGTTAAGCCAGCTTAAGCCCCTGACTCAGTCATTTTGTTTCAGCTTTTTAATCAGACTGGAAACAAACTGAATATCTAGATATAGCCTTCAAAGCACTCAAACATCCTAAACCACCTTGGGGATATAACTCACGCTAAAATGGCCCTACTGTAACTTAGGCAAGCTTAGGTCAAGGCAACTTGCTCAAATACTCTTTCCATTGGCTGAAGGTCCCTCCACCCTTGACTACCAGCACTCACCACAGCGGGTTTCATCCTCCTCGTTGGGGCAGTGACTCACTCCATCACACCACTGCGAGGGTGGAATGCACACTTTTGAAGATCCACACTCTATTAAGGAGCTGAGACAACGGTTGTCTACTGCAGAGAAAGAACAACACAGCTGTTAGCCTGAACACCAGCTTAGCCTCAGGCAACTACTGCCAACTCTCATCTTAAGGAGTATTCCACTTTGATACCATCAGAAAGAGCTCTTAAACTCAGAAATGGGAGGACACTAAGCCTGACACAATAGAAGATGTATTTCTCTGAACCTTACATCACTTGTCAGGTTAAGTCACTGATGCAGATGATTGGATTTTCTCCACTATCTCTCCCGAATAAGCAAACAACATTAAGCTGCCTAAAAGGAGTCAGCTTTATACTGACAAAGCACAACACTTATAAACAGAAAAGGAGGAAGAAAGCAATTAGTCCAACTACATCTTTTTGCTTTCGCTGCCATTTAAGCCAAGATTACATTCTCCCTGTATAAATCAAAGCAAATGAAAAAAAACCCCTAAGAACAAAGGGTCATCCTGATAGTTTTAAACTAACTCAGTTCTCTCTTTCTTCCACAGTTTAGTAAATTTGTAATAGTAAATTGTTTTTAATTTCCTCTGAAAAATGGCTTTCACTGAAAGAGAAATTAAGACGGCACAAGACAAACTTCACCTAAGCCAAACAGAATTGCTGTAGCTCAGCCTCAGAGCTCAATCACCCCAGCTGGGGATGACTTCCATGGTGAACCTGTCATCCGTGGTATGTCTTACAGCAGTGAGACAGACCGGGCTCAGACAGCATTAACACACTTTCCAAGTGAAAGTCTCACAGAAACAAGTAAATGGATGTTAACTACTTCTGTTCCAAGAGAGATCCCATTTTAACAAAATAAAACATAACTTGCCCATTTACACTGCTGCAGTTAAGGTATACAAATTTTCTTCAATCTCCTTCCTTCACTTGAAATTAAGTGAAGATCAAATTTGGAACGGAGTTCGATGTCAGAGAGGATGCACAGCAGTGACTCTCCTAATGAAATGCACCACAGAATGTGTCGGCCATGCAAAGTTACGTGCCAGCTATCCCCCAGTGCAAAAATCCTTGCAAGAAGTCAAACTACTCTTTATTAAGAGCTATGGCACTGTACAGTTGTACTGCACCAGCTTCTGTCAAATAGATTAGAGCTTTCCAGAGAAGCCACCTGAATAAGCCACTCCAGAAGAGTCAAAAAGCTGCTAACATCACCTAATGTCAAAAATATGTTTACGTGATGAAGGGAAAGGAAGGTGACAGCAGCACTGCTCTTTAAAAAGAAAAAAATCCCACAAACAAAACTCCAATATTAATTCATCTCTCAGAAGACAGATAATAAAGGTTTTCTTGTCCTTAATTCAGCATAAAATGGAAGATAAGAATGTATATTTAAAACTTTTTAAAAGCTTAATACATCTTTTCTTTCAGAACCGAAAAAAAAAAAAAGAAATTCTTACCAAAATACCAGATGAAGAAAGCAGCAATTGCACAACAAATAACTATTAAGAAGGTTAATATAATGATTATTAATTTCCTTATACCTGAAATGAAAGTAAGGAGAACAAGATAAATTAGATTCGCAAATAAGGTAATTTCCAGCCACCAGTACACTAAAACCAGACATTTTTTGCCAGACAGACTTTTCTCCATTCCACCACCCTTCCTCCAGGCTGCCTAGATTTGTGTTCAGTTGCACAGCTGCATCCCAGCCAGCCATTACTTCATCCGCAGGGAGGTGGCTCCCTCAGTACAGGAGTTGGAAGAGAATCTCTCTTTCATTTGTTATCTTACTTTGGAAGATCTGGAGTATAAAATTGGAGGAAATCCCAACAAAACTTACTTGATGCACAAGTTCTCCTGGATGACTGTGCTACTGGCCTGCTTGACTGATGGGTATCAACCCTTGGGACATAGCTTGGCACTGACGGAACATTTGTTGAGAAGTACTGCGGATACGGGTTAGCACCTACTGGCTGCCTGGCAGAATAGATGTTTTCTGGCTGAAAGCCGTGATTTTCATAGTATGGCGGTGGACCCTGAATGATAATTTTGAGGGGAAAGAAACAGGAGAAAATGAAAAACAAGAGACAAGACTGCAATTAAGACATCAGTTCCAGATGTCACGTTCATTCAGAAGCGTACTAAGTAATTCCGTCAACGCAGAAACACACCATACACGCGTATGCATACTAGTGACTCCAATTTACACAGAGAAAAAGATTTACAGTACACGTCTAATATCTTGCACTTTGAATAATAAAAATAACAGAGCAGGAGGCTGGAAGGTGTACGAAGAGATCAGTTTCCTGATCCAAAGTAACTCAACCTAAGAAGGATTATTGAGCCCAGTCCTCCAGCTGGCTGCACAAACCATTACACTGGAACATCTGACAGAGCAGAAATAAGCAGCAAGGACAGTTTCAGGCAGTTCTGTCATCAAAAGAAACGCTGACAAGTAACAGCCTTTGTGTGTGCAGTTGTCCAGGTCTGGGATAAATGCTTACTGCCCCATTTTGCCCTATGTCAACACCAGGTATACCAAAGCTATTTCTGAAACGCACTGGCCTACAACAGCTTGTGAAATATTTACCCTGGAAGAGCCTTAAGAACCAGTTAGAAGCCATTCCAATCTATCCGTCCAAAATAAGCTTTGAAAGCACAAATCTCTCCCAGGAGAATCTGAGCACTTGAAATGCTAGTTAATACAAGCCTCTTACAACTGACTCACAGTGTATCTTTCACTTTTTGCAGAAAAGAACATAAACACTCCACATTTTAAAACACTTGTTAGCCTGCCGAGTAACATATTTGTTGTTACTTGTAAAGAAATAGAATCTTATTTAAAAAAAAAAAATCATAAAAATCACAGAGGAGTGTTTTGTTTACTTACTACCGTAGAGGTCATCTTTCCTTTGTCAGCAGTACAGAAATAATTCAAGTGTTTGTACGTGAAGCCTGAACCTATATTAAAACAAAACAAAAACACAACTAGAAGCTTTGTCCACCTTTCCTGTCAGTTTTTCCTTTGAAAAAGCACCAAATCTGAGGGGAGAAAAACCAAAATGGAAGTAGAGAGGGTACAAATAAAGGTGCAGCATGAAATTGGATCTTAATAGCCTCTCAATAGAACTTTGAGGATTATACAGTGGCAACTATTCACTAACACGAGCACCTCACAGACCAAGAAGATTAAGTCAGTGCTTACTCTCGCTGGCAGAATGAGAATTGAAGAATATCCTGGCAACAACCCAAACAGTGTCAGTACCAAATTCAGGTCCTCCTGCCTCTCTCAACACTTATTCATGAATCACTTTGAGGTTTATGACACAGAAACAACATGAACAAGCACCAGAAAATACAAACTCAACTAAGTCATCCGGTAATGCCACAGCTAGCAGCCCCACAAGCTACATCTTTTTCACTCTTCCACGTTGCAAACGATGTTTTCTTGGTTGAGCACTGTAGCCACCACACCAAAAAAAAGGGGGAGAAACACAGCAGGGAAACAATATGCCACACCGATATTAGAGTTTTTGAAATAGAGTAAAAGAGCGAGCTACATCCAATGTTTCAAGCATACAGCAGTTTATTTTAAAGTTAAACATTAACATTAAGTAAAACCAGACTAGCAAAGACACGAGAAACAGAAAATGTTTGCTGCCGCAGCTCCAAAATAGGCAGTTACATACCTCCACAAGCAATCATTTTAATAAATAATTTAATCTATTGAGTCCTCTCATAATGGCACCCTTCATGAAAAAAAACTAGCAAGTGCCCCAGCGATGCAATGAGAAACAGCTTTCTCCAGCTTGAAGAGCAGTTCCCTGCACACAGGCACATTGCGGTGACCCCCACTGAAAGCCACAACTATAAGGAACAGTTGATTTAAGACACAGCACAATTCAGCCCAAAATATAATGTTATGGTTTAGAACCTATACCAAGGTGTCACCTCACCCAAAACTGAAATATCTTTGAAGCAGGTTTCAACAGCAGCTTGGCAACTCAAATGTGCCAGTACTTCCTGATAGTTTAGGAAGGCCGCTTCTTGTATTTGTTTATTAGCACTAGCAAAAAAAAAAATACTGCACTGCTGAACTCTTATTTGCATGGCACACAGGTGAAAAACAAGTCTTAACTCCTACTTACGGTAAGTCCATCAGATTGGTGACTAAGGCTTCAGGACTTCTGCTTTATGTCGCATCCATTCTTACCCAGTTCTTCATAGCAGTCAGGAACTCAAGCTCTGCCCAGACTCAGAGGACAAAGGAAGATATTTTTGTTCTTGTTCTCTGAAAAAGAGGGTAAAAAGAAAAGATTAGGACAGCAAACAGAAGAATACTAGGTGGTGATTCTGAGGTGAGCCAACAGGTACTACAACCAAAGAAAAATCAAAACATTTTTTACTTCACCATTTGTAAGGCTTTGCAGATTGGTGCAGATGACAGTCTTCCTCACTCTTTTGGGTGCTTTGGGGAGTGTTTGGTGGTGGTGGAGTTTTTTTAAATGAACTGAGGAAAAAATATCTGTTGCTTAACTGGCTTTCAACCATCACTCCCAATTTAGTTCTCGTTAATCTATTTCCCATACAGTTTCTGATTAATAATAGTTTTCCGTTATCACACCACAAAACACAGGGACATCATAGCTGCATGTAGATTTCCATGGTATTACACATATACATTTGCCAGTGTATTAAAAACAGATTAAACAAAAACCACTGGGCTCTCATTAGTTTGCAAATGTTTAAGGCAAAAATCAGTGGGTATCATCCAATAATGATATAATCTAGTTTTCTTAAATATGCATCACACACTTTAAAATGTTTTACAAATACATCCAGAGTACTCTTAACTTCACAGATAAGGAAGCTGACTCATGAAGAAACAAACTGACCTGTCAAACTTCCCATCTCAACAGAGCTAGAAGAGACTGGTCATTCTTATCTCAGTCCAATACTTTGGCCTCTAACTCACCTCACCTCACACATCAGACAAATTTAAATAGATCCCATGTAAAAGTATCATAAACCCACTCCGGTGCAGAATAGTTTAGTGGGAACACACAACCATCCTCTCCTCCCATTGCCAGTCATTCCTCCTGACGTCTGCTGAGCTATAAGGGCACTTTACTGGGTACGTGTGAAGAAACAAAACTCAAGAATCCTTTAAAATGAGCTGGTGGAGTTCAAGTGCACAGAGATCCCCAGGCATGGGAAGAAGGATGGAGTTCACCCCTGCAGCAGGTTTGAAAGTGTAAGAGACAGGGCCCAGGGAGCCAGTGCCTCGCAGGCTGTCTTGCCAATACCTTCCAACTGTGGAAAAAGTATACACAAATAATGAAAAGGGACCTGTCGCTCATATGCAGTCAACCCCTCAAATTTCAAAAACTCCAGTTTACCCCAGTGTGGATGGAGCAGAACCAGCATCTGAACCTCCAGTGATACAGAAGGTCCAAAATCAAGTGTGCTTTTGTTTCATAACTGTGACAGCAAAGAAGTAATGCTACCATTTCTAACGACAGGCAATAATATAAGCATAAAACTCACAGCCATTGCTGACATAGTATACTATGAATTCAGTGAAACACTGCCTCATAGCTCACAGCTACTACTTGAAATACCTTAGCTGCTTCTCACATATATCTTAGGAGTGTTACAATTAAAGTTCTGTTATGGGTCATTAAGATTAAAAAAATACATCGTTTTTTCCAATAATAGTTGTCAGAATGAAAAAAAAAGACAAACAAAAATTAAAGAAAATATTAGATTAATGGAAAACACATGTAATCCAATAGCTTTTTTTAGTATCTCTACGGATTTCTGCAAATCAATTGTTCACATTTAAGCAAAAGTTGCAGTAGAGTTGGTCTGTACTTCATTTGATAATTTACTACTTAACTGAACATAGACTTCCTCTAAAGGCTTGTCCTCCTCCCTAACACAGCGACAGCCATTCTGTCCGCTGGAAAGGAAAAGCACCAAGAACAAGAGTCATGCTGCTCAGCTATAAGTAGTCCTCACCACCACATCATCCTCAACCCTCACCTTGCTACTGAAGGGCAAAGATGAGCCTCTACTTTTGCCTCCTTACAGCACCACCAAGTCATGACTCTACACGTGTGTCCTTTGCTAGCCAAGAATCAACATCCAAAAAAAACCAACAGGAAGTATCAAAGGCAGAGAAACCCTAATGACTTAACTATGATTTTGCTGATTAAACCAGTCTTACTGGCTTTTACACTAGTTCTCATCACAAGAAAAAAAAATGGTACTTCCTTAGAACACAGCATGTCATAATTGTTAATTAAGAACACCATCATGCTTTGGAGGCATTGAGTTCCACAAGTTCCACTAGCTATATTAGTAGCCACAATATTTATATAGAGATCACTACATGTTGGTCCACACCTAGGCACGTAAATCAACAGGATGGAACACAACACTGTGAATTCAACTTGGCCAGTGAAGCCAGAGTTCTATTGACAACAGCGTGCTTCCTGCATTTACGTACTACTTCAATACATAGTTTGTGCTGTTTCCTGAAATGTTTCCATCATTATCTATTTCATAAGCTTTATGACAGGTATCAACAATTGGAAAAAACACCACCAAAAAAACTCCAAACTAGTTCTTCGGTTAGACTTGTGTGAAAGCAGCCACATGCAAACAAGGAAGAAGGGAGACCACAGAAAGTTAAAAGCTAAATGCATGGAGCCAACTCAACTTCTAAAAGGAGGAAGCATAAAACCATCCAAACACTCTACATGAACACTAACACAGTGTCACATCCAAAAAACTCGCAATTCCCTTTATGCAGATAAAAAAATACAGCACATACTGGCAAAACTCATTAAGATAGCAAAGGAGTAATTCCAGTGCAAAGCTCAACCCTAAAAATGGGCAAGCCACCAAATTATGGCTTTTATTGATGCTGCTAGAAAGGAAGTGTGCTTTCATTTTTTTTATTCCCAGCTCTTTTATGACCACCTAGAAGTTTCAGTAGCGTAACATTAATCTCAGTATAACCATAATACAAAGGTGGAGAGGAAAGGGAGGAGGGCAATAGAAACTACAAGGAGAAAACAAGCAAAAACGTGATTCCAGATTTATTTACATGATCTGTTTGCACACTGCACGATTCCTGTCTCTGCTACGTGGACAAGAGAAAAGAAACACGGTCCAGATTCCTGTTTAACAAGCAGCACTAAAAATTCTCATAACTTGCAAATAAAGTATAGAAAGGTTAAAAAATTCCAGTTACACATGAAAAAGGAAAGGAACTAAGTAAGAATTTTCAGCTCACGTCATTAAAAGGATTTCCTTGATACTCCTCCAGGAAGCAGTACTGAAAATTTCTTATTGCAATGATTAAAAAAAAAAGTGAATGTAATTTACTCCACAGGGTAAAATTTATCCTCTGAAAGGGGTTGAAGACAAATCAACAAGCGACTGAATGTCTCAAAGTCATACAAATCAGGTTCTTCCAATGTCCTGGCCTTGCAGCTAACCTTCTCGATAGACGTAAGCTCTACTCAGCATGCCTATGCAGTAACATTACACACCTCAAGGAGAAATACATGAGACTATGTAAATATTTACAGGAAAGGTTGCAACAAATAGAGCCTCAGCATGCTTAGATCTCCAAAGAAATAGCTTTGAAACTATTCTAGATTAGCTCCTAAAATATCATTAAACTGTAGAACTACTTATCAACAAGTGTCAAAAACCAGTGCCTCCTGGTAAGTCCTACCAGCAGCTAAAATAAACTCCACAACAGTATTCCCAAGGCCAACAAACCAAGATTAATACTACTTCCACATGCAAAATAAGTCATTAAAATAGCTCCGAGAGTAGCAGTCTCATTTTAAACAAGTATAGGATGCTGCATTCACACTAGGAATAGTCATCTGTCTCCTCCGAAAACAGATGTTACCATGAAACTCAGCTTATCACAAGTACTTCACGTGCCTTTGTTAACGAACGGTGGGGTGGGAAACGAGGGTGTAAAGCTGCTGCCTAGCAACAGACCTTATGAAGTAATTTCTGAAATAGAAAGGACCAAGAGCCCTGAAGAACCAGATTTGCTGTCTCGGTAGGAGCCATTGCCCACAGCCCCCACCAGCTCCCATGCACAGGTCTAGTGTTGTTAGAGGATGCAGCAGCAGCCAGCCTGCCATTTGGATGCTCTCTTCCACTACACTACATCCCCGGTCCTGCCTCCACCTTCTCCTTCCATGGCAGAAGCAAACAACTTCATCTTCTGGTAGTAAAATTCAAGTCTGTCTATGGCACTGAAAGTCTCTGGCAAGGAAAAAAGCTCTCAGGAATACTTGTTTACTGTGTTAGGATTGCAAATGAATAGTGTATGAAAATGGTACCAGTAGGTACCCACTCCATGGAAAAATAAAGACTATCAACATTAACTAATCAAACTTATTTGGATATTTGTCCAGGTCTGCTTTCCTCAACCCATGAAATACCAGTCCCGAAGAGCTGTAAACCACTTCCAAGGACTCTAGGGCAGATAGGAAAAGCAAGCCTGCTGGCAGGAGGTTGAATTCGCTCCACAGGGAGGCTCGTATTGCCAGACACAGGTTCAGAGATTCATGCATCAAAGACATGGGAGAAGTACTGATGTAGTTAGCACAGACACAGCTAAGCTACCATGGCAGGACTGGAATTACTCAATGCAGACCAACCCTTGACTGACACAGAAGCAGCAACTTCAAAGTGAGTATTTTGACCAGCATCCTGTAATACTGTTTTGCTTTATTTTATCATCAATATCCAGGAACATAGTTTCAACTTATTTTCATTTTCAGGCTGGACGACCATGGTAAGTTTGCTCTAGGCTGACTTTTCTACATACCAGTTTTATTTTTAGTAGTTTAAGAGTGAAAGGGAAAAGGAAAAAAGACACGTTAAGTCCTGCTTTGACATCAGATTTTATCATAGTCCGCCTGTTTTTTGGCTTTACGTCTACGTTGATACCCATAGATAACATCTACCACAACTGCAATAATTTCCCAGTTCCATCGCTGTATGCCACATAAAACGTTCATCTCTTCCCCTGCCTAATACCACCTTAGTTGATGCAAATCATCCTTCAGAGGTGAAGCTTCTTCCTTTGCCTCTTTCTAAAGCACTAAAGGCATTAGTGTTACTTTACCCAAGGCAAACAGGGATACTTAGGACAAAGGGGATGCGAGAATAGCCTCTTGAATTCACTGACACCCACCCACCCACCCAGAAACCTGAAGTGAAATGTGCAGTCCAGATGAGCTATGACCATCAGGAAAGTTACCTGACAGAAGGTGGGGAGCGGGGTTGATTTCAGCATCCAAAGCTTGGGCCCAGAAGTTTCAATGATACGGCTCCTCTGGGAAGGCAATAAAGTTACTATTCCAAAATTACTTGACAAGTTGTGACAACTGTAACCAGAAGTAAGTGCTTTTGCAAGACACCAAAGCTGTGGTGACATTAAAAGATAACGAAGAGGCCCCAGAACTAGACGCTGTTCTAGTTTATTCTCCATATGACCGACTAGTCAGTAAACAACCTCGGAAAAGCTGCCAAATCTAGCAACGTTTCG
>NW_010391514.1:153529-163414 GCF_000710305.1 Buceros rhinoceros silvestris | reverse complement strand
ATGCCCCCCTTCTCAAACCGCGACAGGAGGGGAGAGTAGGCAGCTTCAATGACTCTCAGAAGGACTCTCAGAACCTATGGCTGGTATTTTGATTGATACTGTGGTATTTTTATAATCAACTGACAGAGAATTACTGCTTTTTTTGAGCATATATTAAAAATTATAGCAAACCGAAGCATTTTTAGCACCATTACTGTCTGTAGACTACAGAGGACAATCAGCAAAAGGCTGGCTGAACCTTCCTCCTTTGTCCCTTCCATTGCTCTTTTGAGTAGCAGCAGGCTGCTGCTGTCGAAGAGCAGAAAAATACAGCTCCATACCTTGCCCATCTCCCAGGGGAAATCAGGTAACTGTGCAAAACAGTGCTGCCCTTCCTCGTACCTGTCTAAACGTTTGTGCAGCTGTTCATTGACCCACGTCATGAAACTCATCTGGGTGAAGCTCCCCAGTTTGCTCTGGGTTAATTTAACCAAAGTCAGATTCCCGGTCTTGTTCATCCATATGCATGCACAGGTTTGGGTCAGTCCATGTGAGAGGGCACTGCGGAGATCAGTGTGCGCTGTTAGAAGCTGAAAGACTGGCACGACCTTCTGGAAACAGTTCCTTCTTCTGCAAGCTCATCGCTGAGCTACGGCGTCACTGGAGAAAGGAAAGAAGACAAAAGAGTGTAAGCGTTTGGGTAGTTTCAGGAATGCTTAAAAACGCGTCCTGTGGTAGTGTTCAAATCCAGAGAGTGCAGAACTGCATTTGGAACCTCGGATGTCCTGTGTGGGACATTCTCAGTTTGTTCTTAATTAAATACGTTTGGACAGTGGCTGATGCTCTGGAGATGGGGTCTCAACCTTGAAGATTTCTAATCCTGCTTGTTAGCATATGAGTTATTTCTAGGAGAATTGATTCTAGCTTTGTTAAAATGTGTGAAGGTTTGAGTTTTTTTAATAGCACTGAAATTTTCTTTCTCTCTTTTTTTTTTTTCCATTTAAACAAGCTGGGATGCAGAATTGGATACCTTACTCAATTCTTTCTTCTTGTTCCTGAAATGATCTGTGGTTTGCTTATGGAAGCTGGTACATATAAAAATAAAAGCAAGCAACAGTCTAAGGCAGGAGTTTTTCTGGTGACTCATTTACTCACAAACATTATTCAGTTTTAGGAGAAGCTTCTAGAAAGTTGCCAGTATTTTTCTTTACTTGACTTTTATGATACAGTTTTAAAACTCTAAAAAAATAATGACATTTTTTGTTAGGAATTAGTTCATGAATGTAAAGTTGTAGCAACCCCATTGCTAGAGGTTTAGAGTGTATCTTTTGCTCTTTGGTCAAGGATTCTTTCTCAAGTGAGACTGACTAGTGTCAGGGGTTTCAGGGGCAAAGACCAAGTAATAAGATGATGAGAGACAATGTGCCTTCTGCAAAGATTTTATCTTAATCCTCTGCAGGCAGATGTTGGTGTTTATCAGCTTCCCCTCTGCTCCTTGCAAAATTCTATCTGTACAACATCTAAATGCTTTTACAACTTTTGAATTTTCATCTATGTAAGACGCAGTTCACTAACAGGAAACCGTGGGGACGGAGAAGTCCCAAACACACTGTATTGTTAAGGAGAGATTTCCTTATCAAAACAGGTCTAAGAAAATGGAAAAGTTTGAAGAGTCAGCATGGCTATTCTAATAGTTTTGTTCACAGAGGCATCAAGATCTCCATTTCCTGACAGCGGTGAGTCTATTTCCATACGATAGAAAACACCAGATTGCACTGGGATCTCACAAGTGGGAGATAATCTCATCTGAAAATACTTGCTGTCTTCAATACCTTGGAAAAGTTTCTTGGTTTCAGTGATTCTAATATTATACACGCTTCTTTATATAGAACAGGAAAAGGTAAACATTTTTGGTTTGCTCTCTCTTGGAACTGTTTTGTTGCTTTCCTGAGGAACTTAATTAGGTTGTGGGCAATTCCAGGGTCTTGGCAGGGTGCAAATTACGGGCAAAGATTATTCTTCAGCCTCATCCTTTGAAGGCTACCTAAAGATATCAGTATAATTTGGAGTTTCAGCTGTAAGGCTGATGGAGTTTTTGCTTTTGATGGGCTGAATGGAATAGCCAGGATAACAGCCACGTGAGAAATGGAAATAAATTTGCTTTCCAAACAGAGCCAACACAGTCTTTGGAGAACTAGTGTAACCTGTGCCCAGTGAACGATATTTCAAGTAAATGAGCAGTTGTGATTTTAATTTTTATGTTCCTGAAAGATTTTACACTGGATCTACCTGACAAAGGATGTGATATGTTTTATGTGTGCTGTAAATGGACAATGCAGCGATGACATGCAGTTCAGGAAAAAATACTTGGATCTATGCAGTGCATTAGGAAGGGAGCTTCCGAGAGCCATCATGATCTCAAAACAAAACCCAAACCAAACCCGTCTAAAGTATTCCCGATAGACTGCCTAGGTGACACTCGGTCTAGAAGAGAGTTACTCAGGGGACAGTGAGAAACACCCACCAGAGTTTGTATGCCTCAATAGTGAGTGTATCCGAGGCTCGATATAACCTACTCCATTGCTGTGACAGTATATACTGTGACTTGTATAAAAAATATTTGCACCACCAGCTGTCTTACTGTTCTGAAAAATATAAAACCAGTATCCACTTCAGAAACGTGATAATGACAACCTTCTGCTCCTGGCTGCTTCATTACGTGGTTTTCATCGGGTTTATTTCTAACATTGCAAAGCACAAGATACAACCAGCAAGAGGGTTACTAAATGCATAGAACACGCATTCATCTCGGGACGTCTGTAAGTTAAACAGCGTAGGAGGCTTGCTTTTTTTTTTAGGAATATTATATAGTTTTGCTTTCTTTCCAGATTCTTCACTAATTTTGCACTCAAAATCTAACTGTGGGCAAAAAAAAAGGTGAGCAAGTTAGTCGTAAAGCCAAGAATTTATTACTAGTGTGATTGGGATCATAAGTCTAGTCAAAGAATTAATAATACAGATTTAATTTTTACAAAGAGAGGAAGAAAAAGAAAAATACTACAGAACACGTCTCCTTGATTAAGCAATTACAACTGTTGGCTGAGTAACTTATGTCTTCCATTTTATCAAATGGGGATGTAAAAGCTTTTTTGGTGACACCTAACAGGATTGTGTCAACAAGTCTAAACTACTCAGAGGAATGAAAGGCGCTTGGAGACACTGTCATCACAGAAGTATGCAAATTGTGTGGGAGTGCTGCCTGTTATTTCATAGAGATGTAAGAGGTCATGCTGTACTTCTGTTCTGGCTAGTATCCTGTTGTTCGTGAACTAGGTCATATTCTGTAGCAGCTTAGTTTGACCAGTCACACCGTTGGAAGTGACATGTTGTACACGTGTATATCTAACGCAGAAACTCGGAGAGTTGTCTTTTCTTTCTGTGTTGAGTCCCAAAGCATCTTTTCTGTATGTCAAATAATCACACCAACTTCCAGTGCTTTAATCTCCTGTTTGTTTTTCTCATGATATCAAGAGATTAACGTTGATTCTTTCTGCACGGAGGTGTCTGTTAGAGTTGTCTGTTACACAGTCACAGTAGAAATAATATATATTATCGCATGCCTTATTTATATTTCATCCTAACTGCTTTTTCTGGGATCAGCTTTGACAGTAAATGAAAAGGCCCTTTCTGTTAAAGGTAAGTGTTCCTTTGTAGAGTGTTGAAGTTGGGATGGAATATACTACGTGTTCTGTGACTCCTCCACCCTCGTTTCTAGCGCCCACAGCATTTGAGTAACGGATTCCCATTAAACAGCAAGAAAATTCTGTGAGCTGATGCAAAGCAGAACAGCATTATCTCAGCTGTCTGCTCATTATGGGAAATGATAGCACGGTAAGTAAATACTCAAAGTAACAAATGGCCACGCTGTCTGATTTGTCACTGGGTAGGTTTAATTTGCTTTGTGTATGAGTGTTTGAAATTTCCAAGTTCACAGGCTTGGAAAGCACCTCACCATAAACTACCCAGAAGTTTAATTATCTTATCCTGTTAGGTTAAATTACTAAACAGCTTCTTCAAAGATGCTGTTCTGTGTTTGAATAAATATAATATGCAAAAATGTGAGAATTGCTCCTTGTATGATACCCAAGTGGGATACTGTGGCTTTGTGGTGTCATATTTTGAGGAATTATTTAAAGACACACAAAAGGACACTGTCACTCTGTTATTAATGTTAAAAATTGTTGATGTTCTGTGCAGTGTGTTTTTCTAATTAGAGGAAAGCTGTAGAGAACCATTTCCATAATCGACATGGGAACGGAAACTCAGCAAAATTTCGTGTATTTGCAGTGAAACTGCTCCTCAGCAACATAAAAATGGCTTTTAGAACATAAAGGCTGTAATTAGAATAAGTCAAATCAGTTGGAAACGATTAAAGCCAGAACAGGCTAAGCTGCCTTCTAAATATTTGTCTGGAGATTAGCCCTACTCTTACAGCCCCTGAGAAGCATCTTTGATTTACTTATAATGCTTGACGTGGCAAAGATAATCCTGCAGAAGGCAAATGAACACAAATTTAGATGTGCCGTTAGGCTCTCTTTGTTGATTTGACAGGAGGCAGCATATTGGAAGTGATGTTGGAGAAATGAGGATAGGGTCACATTAGACAAATTGCTTACCCCCCTACCCGATCATCAATTTAAATTCTTTCAAAAACGTACTCATTCTTTGAAGCTTTTAGGATGCACTTTAGAAGTCCACGTGGAATAATTTTCTGCATGTCTATGCGACAGTTGATGTGAGTCTCATTGTATTTAAAATTATAGTCCTGAGATGGAACTTTCTGCTTGTTGCTTGTCTGACATCAGCTATTAAAATACAAGTAACACTTGGCAGGTATAAATTTGAAGAAGAAAAGAGATTATGTAAGAAGATCAGAAGTGTTAATATTAATCAGCTAGTTGTGGGAGAATGGCGATTTACTCGGTAGAAGAGTTTTGCGGGAAGAACAAACAAACAAAGCAGACAGTGAGTAGCCAGTTACTCACTGACACCCATTTATTGCACTTTTGATAGCTGGAAAGGAAAAGAGATATAGAGCTAATGCAGCTGATAAGTTGTAAACGTGGGCTGGCCATAGCATTAGCTTGTGGATTTAACGGCATCAGCAGAAAGTAACTGCTGTGAAAGCCAGCCTCTCTTTTAGGATGATGAATCTCTATGTTACTATTAACCCTTGACTGCATGTAGTGTAATGGTGAAAAGTGTGTAAAGCCAGATAATTTGAAATGAGTTTGAAACATCAGTCAGCTTCTTGGTGTAGACCAAATTTGTACTTCATGTAGTTTTCCTCTCATTTATAATCTCCACAGCATCCCAAACTTTTTGTTTAGCTGGTGAAAATATAATCAGTCTAATGTATTCTCTTGCTGAATTTTAAACAAGACCATTAAAACTCCTTTAACGTGCTAAAGTAAGCTTCAGAGCGGGTTTCCATTTCATCTTCGCTGAACTGAGGCTATAGCAGTCTCTCCCTCTGCTCCGCAGTGAGAGGCTGTCAATAATTCAATAGCCGTGGCATTGATGGGCCAAGGCCGAACTTAGACTTTAAACAGAGCCAAGCAGCTTGTCAAAGTGTGATGTGCTGTCAATGCCTGACTGATCTATACTGCATGAATTCTCCCTCAGCTCTTGATGTATCCCTGGGAATAAAAAGAAAGCAATTTTAGAAGTAGACCTAGTGTGAAGCACCTGTTTGTTTAGAATTTTTAATACGGGAGAGTCGTCTTGGTAATGAAGCTCAGTGAAGTCTTTGCGGTTTAGCTGAGAGGACCCGCACTAAACTCCTGTCTGACAGCACTGGTGCGCGCCCAGCCTCCTCAGGGAAAGAAGTCTCGGGATTTGTGACTGTTAGTGCCTTAGAGCAAGTTCGCTTGGAGCAATACTTAATAACTGATGACCGGTAACTGTGCTCGATCCAAATTGCCTATCTACATCTTCTACTGTGAACACTCAGCAGTGCAGCAATGCAACTTTTTAACAGCTACTTGTTTTCATTTCTTTCGCCGCGCAGTGACTGATGCGTGTGATGCGTTCCTATCCTTTCTAAATGCTGTATGTTGAACTTGCTTATATTTGATAGTTTACTCAGAACTGAAAAAGTACTTGTTTTTCTAAGAAAATAGTTTAGAAAAAAGTGAGCTCATGTGGTAATGAATTCTACTCTCATTCTCTTACACTTTGCATGTAATTTAAAAGCAGATTTTTATCTAAGGTCCCCTGGAAAGGGTAGAAGAGCTTAAATAAAACTTCAATTGTTGTCTAACAAACAAAAAGCAAGCGTTATTAAATGTATACTTTTATATTTTAAACCATTTGAATTTCAGTCCTTATGTTGCTAAGCTTCTCTTACGATAGAGTTTATTGGGATTTAAAAGATAAAAGTAACATTGCTGTTCTCACTCAAAATGCATTTGTTTTGCCATTGTTTTCTTTACAAATTCCTTGTTTTTGAAGTTTCCGTATTTGCAGAAAGTTTCATGAGACGTGTAGGTCCTTAGCTTTCAGGTAATTTTTAATAGAGACTCAAGACACTAATAGGAAAATATATGAAAAAAAAATCTTTTAGAAATGCTGGAACCTTGTGGTAGTGAATTGGATAAAATTGCGGTTTTTTATAAAGCTTGTTATGGTTTAATTTCACATAGCTTACTCCTAAATTCTCATTTTCCAGAAAAGTCGAATTGCAATATTTGGTTTGTGTGGATGATATTGTAGCTGCCATCGTTCGCACAGGGAAGCAGAGGAAATGTAGTGCAAAACATTGATGATGATGTTTCTCAGCTAAGACTTTGTTTTAGTGGTGTGGGTGCCTCATACTCCAGAATGTAACTAATTGAAGCCCCAACCGGAGTGTGTTGGATGGAGAGACAGTCAGATTTTCACTAAACCCAAAACAGTTGTAAAAGCTGAACTGTTCTGTTCCTGTTTGCTAACTCGTTCCTCAAACGACCCAGTAAATGGTCCTGCTCCAGCTGAGTGCAGAGTAAGACTGATTTGCTTCATCTACAGCTGAGAGTTGTGTGTAGGGCGGTTGGTCTGTGCTGGAGTTAGTGTTGATGCTAGAGTATATCCCACATACTGAGCAACTAGGCAACGATCTTTGCATGGAGCAAACTTCACACCCCATCAATTTACCTGCATTGCTTCAGGTGCTCTGTGCTCATTGCGTTTGACAATGTGGTAGTTGTGTTGGTAAAACACTTCTCATGGCAATAATATTTTTGCTGGAAAAATTGTGCGTGACAGAGTTCATAGTCTGACAGTGTCACAGATCACGGCTATTACTCAAGTTTTGGCCAGTGACCTTCCAAATAATTAATTCTTCCAGACTAAGTACATGTTTTTGACTCTGGGTGCATATTTGTACAGAAATAAAGACTGCAAAATAATTTATTTTTGAATTTTGACTTTGAGAGGTGCCACAGTCCTTGATGCTGTCGTTGCCTTGAGTGAAAGTTTGAAGATGGTGAATGAGATTGTTGTCATAGAATGAACGGAGAATAAACTTGACAAAAATAAGACTGAATCCTGTAGGTAGTGCTGTGGATAGGCTGTAAGCAAGATGAAAATACATGGTTGAATATTAACATGCTTGCAAAAGTGAAAGTTTAAAGACACTCCTCCACAATTGGAGTGGGATGATGGGCCTCTTCCCTCTGAACAGTTGTTTATGTTCTTGACTTAACTGCTTTACTGGGCGGGTAGAATTTGGCTGGTTTTCAAGAGATGATCCATAGAAGGATCAGAACATGCTTCTTGTCCAGACTGTTTTTTGCTGCCCCAAACTCAGCAGGAGGCTCCTCAGATGTGTGAAACATTATCTGGGCATTTCTCTATATCTGAATAATTGTGCCATGTATGTGGACAGTAATGTTTAGTTAGGATTAAGCTCTTCTAAGACCAGTTTTAGCAGTTGACTTTTGAGAATGTAGCCCCATGATGCTCTCCTCCCCCCCACCAAATTGGCAGAGAGATACCAGTGCAGCGCTCGCTAGCTTTTGTCGTCACAGGTCTAGAGGTGGAAATCCACTCTTTATGGACCTTTATAGCTCTTTTTGCTACGCAACAGAGGAAAAGCTTTTGCAATCACCCCAGGATATTTTGGTCACCAACCTTCAGCACAGTGGGTGACCACCGAATTCTGTTGTCTGAGTGTAGGCATTAGAAATTGGGCTGCTTATTAATGTGCCTAACTTTTGGCATCTAATTTAGAAGGTACTAGCAAGGTTTCCCAGCTAGCGCTCATGACAAAAGTACAGATCAATCCACTGATGGACTTTTGCAAATGACAGAAAAGGTAAAAATCAAAAAACCCTACTTTATTTAATCAATATTTATTATGACACAGACTCTAAGGAGAGCAAATCCTTGCTGTGTCTTATTTTTTCTTCTTCCCTTTTTTCTTACTTTTTTTTATTCTTGGGTATTCTAGCTATCTCAGGTGCTAAAAATACCAAATGCACTCTTACATGTGCGAGTTCTCTGGTGTGTGTGTTGCTATCCTTAGTTCGGCACATCTTGATTTGTCTTTGGATTTTGGCATGTGTGTGTTAGTTGCTACGTGTAGGTATCTTTTGCTGATGGATTCTCTTTTGACTCCACTAGTTTTTCTGATGCTGCCTTTCAGGATAGAACCATCTAAACTGTAGAAACGAACAGAGCTGTGTTAGCTCTGGAGTACAGAGGGAACTGCGTCTGTGGAACCCTGGGTGTAGCGTAAGTGGAAACAGCCTTGCTCGTTGTACAAAATCATTAGAAGCTCCGTATCTGGGAAACACAAGGAGCTCGAAGGGCTAGGTGAAAGTGAATAAAAATGAGGAGACTCACAAACTGCTTTTGCTCCAGGGCTGGTTTTAATGAGCTTGTCCCTAATGAGTTGTCCCTGCAACTAGCTTCAGGCCTAAACAGATGAGGCAGGGGTTCTGCTAAATTTTTGATGGGATTTGCACTGGTTTTATGAGAAAGCAAGCAGTAGAGAGTGCAAAGTTGTGTCATGAATCTTTTACGAGACTGGATTGTTGTCCGTCTTGTCAATAGGGATTGTAAGACCTGATTGCTAATAGAAGACATGCCACATGCTTGTTGTACTGACAAACTTGAATAAAGAAGGTAGCACTTATGTCAAAGGAAGAGTCGGTTTGTCAGGAGCAGGGGCTTGACTAGTCTATGACGCTTGCTAAAAACTAGTATCATCATACGTTATTGACTTGGTTCCCGAGTGGTGGTGTTTGCAGCCAGGTGTAGTCATTACAGAAACAGAGCATGTTTGGATACGGGCAGTAAGGCTTAGTTAATGTGGACCATCTTGTGTTTGTTCTAATGCGAAGACGGGTTGAAAAATTCAGTCATCATTTGATGCTTTTATATACTAAAGCTTGTGTTGGTAGTTTAATTTTATTTTTAATTACATGGATTTGTATTTGTGTTTTATTAGCGGTTTGTTAGCTCCAGAAGTCAAAAAGAGTTTTTATTGGGATTCTTTCAGTTTAAGATATTCCTTTTGATGATTCCAGTATCTCTATTGTTAATACGAAGATCTGTCAACGAAAGTACTTCTTAGGTTTGACTTACCCGACAGGACTTGCCTAGTGGCTTCGATGGCTATGGAATAGCAGCCTAATTGCATATAGAAGAGTGTTCTTTTCCTCTTCCACTCTCATAAACCCACATTGATCGTGTAATGGCTGTGAACAGGCCTTGCTTTTCTGAGCTGCTGCTATAGAATTTCACATCAGTTTTTGACAGACAGGCTACAGCGGTAAAGTTTGTCCTAGATTGAAATCTAGTTGTTTACAAGTTTTGTTTCCATGGTATAAGTGGAAGTGTAGGGCAAATGTAAATTCTTTG
>NW_010391514.1:146900-153465 GCF_000710305.1 Buceros rhinoceros silvestris | reverse complement strand
TTTAGGGTAAATGTAACTTCTTTGAAAATTGGTGGGTTTTAGATCAATTAACTCAAGTTTTTCCTCGAGTGTAGTCTAAATCCTTGTCTTACGTATCTTATTTTTTTGAAATGCAAATACAGTCTTAGGTAGAGGGAAGATAAATATATAAGCTTGGGTTTTACAAAGCTAAATTAAAAAATACTTGTGGAGAATAAAAATTAAAATAATGAAGATATTCTTTCACGTTGCTTCATAAAGTTTAGCAACTGTTTAACAGATTTGCCTTTTTTTAATAAGTAGCAGAAACATTAATCAATGAATTCAAAGCTTGTCATGTTCGTATATATTACTCTGTCTCCATGGTATTTAATTAGTTGAAATGCAAAGTCACAATAAAGGAGACCAAGACTTAGTATGTCATGGTTCTGTTTTCTCAGGTCTTTATTTCTTGAAACACAGCACTTTTCTTTTGCTGTGTTTTAATTTCATCCTTTTTTCCTGTTGCTCCTACTTACTTCCCCCATGCATGCATTGTTTTTGCTGCTTCTCTCTTCTGATATAACTCTCACTTACTTGTTTTTCTAATACTTGATTCTTTTGCAATAAATCAAATGAGGAAAAAGTATGTTCACGTGAGCAAAAGCTTTGCAGTGAAGGACTAAAATGGTTTGTCAGAAGTAGAGGGGAGGACTAAGAACTTGGTAACATAAAACTGTGTAGTATTACAGGACCGAAAATGAGACAAAACACTTGCAAAAGCTATGCATTAAACCAAAGCTTGAATAAATGAAGAGGTTCATAAAGTGATCTCCTTAAAAGGCATTTGATATGGCATCAAACAGAACTGACAGGTCCATGAATCAAATAAGATAATGAGCATCTGAATCAAAATTTCAAATTATTTCTTTCCAGTGTTAGCAATGTATTTTGGGTTTTTTGTGGAATACCAGAGTGCTCCACCAACGCTTTTTTCTTATCAAGATTCTAGTGAATGTTATTTCATAAAATGTTTTAAGAGTAGCAATATTTCATGTTGGTCTGCTGTTGAGGTTTTTAGTAAATGGTGTATACTTTTTGCTATCACCATTGGATTTTAGAGCCCAAGTCAAGTAGCAGACTTCCAAAAGTGTTTTTTCCAGATGTTATAATAGGTCATATGTAGCATATACTTTGCAAATCTTTAACTTGGTTCATCACAGTTCTTCCCGCTTTTCCTCTTGCTGCGTCTGTGTTTGTTTTTCTTAAAGCTAGAAATTAAACCAAACCATGTCTGCTGAATTTGCCATGTATGTGTGGTACTATAAACAGGATCTGAATTTAGGAGATTTGGAGAAGACACTGTTGTATTCCTTCAGGCAGGTAATAGAAGTGTTTTGACTGAAGGGAAAGTCTGCCTCTCACTTTGGAACTTAGAATTTTCCACTCCGTCTCCAAGTCAGTGTTTGAGAAGCCTTGTGGGAATAGAGTTCTTTTAAATTTTCTCTGATTCAAAAGCAAAACAGCAGGGAGAAGAAGGTGTCATCACAGATGTGTTTAACACTCTCTTCAGAGACTAGAGCAAATTCTTTTAGTCTAAAGAAAAAACCCAAAGTTAGATACTCTGCTGGTCAGGTCATTTCTGAAGATGACTAAAATACAAGCTTCTGTTGCTAATTTTTATTAATGTCATTTTCTCGGTGTTTTCAAGTGCTGCAGTTAGTCAAAGAGTGCAGATCATAGGCACAGGGGAAGCGTTGAGCACATCCTCCAGGGGAGCGCAATGTCAGCTGCTCTGAAGGACATAGTGTAACCATACTTCAAGGGAGAAAAATTCCTCATTCGCATCAGACCTACTTTTGGAGGAGTTGATTAAAGAAGGGAGGCAAATTTGCCTCTCTGTTCATTCTAGGTGCCTTGCTGCCTAATGTCACACACATAAGTTTAGGTTCAGAAGGTGGTAGGTTCCCATTGTGTTCAGCAGCGCCTGCATTTGGGTGCTTGACTGGCAAGTTTCTGTTCCCTTACTGGGGTAGATGGTTCCTAAGCTTCAGGAGAACAGTGAGGTTCACTTTGGGGCAGGTGCGTATCAGTTTTTCATTAGGAAGAACGTGCATGAAGATTTGTCCCTGGTGAGGGTGGGTGTACCCTGTTATTTTCAGTATCAAAAAGAAATCCTCTTATATGCCTTAACAGGTTTCATAAAGTCAGATTTAGATACCAAAAAAATAAACAAACTTTCAGAACAGCTGATGATTGTCAAGGCTCCTCGTAATTTTTTATAGAAAGTTTACTTTTCTGTTTTCTGAAAGCTGGCCTTTATTCTGAGACTGACTGAATGAGGATGGGTTTGCTCCTTCCTGCATAAGGTAGAAAGGAGGTTTAGAAACTGAAGATTTTTCTCCAGTTGCCTGAGTTTTCTGTGGTTTGTTTTTCCATTTGTGCCCCATCAGAAATGAATAGTCTTCACTTTTTCCCATTCTGTTCTGAGATGTCGTCGTATTCAGGAGAAATTAGGGCTTTCCATGCAGTTCTAGTCCTTTTAGTACATTTTAAAATTAATTTGAACAATAAAAACTAGGAGTTTCTGTAAGTTACTGTGTATTTGATTTAGAGGTGCAGTGAGAGGCAATGATTTTGCACTCTAGACACCATATAGGTTTAGTTTTAGCTTTTTGATGAACTTTCTTTTCAGTCAGTGGGGAGAAGTAACAGGTTTTATGTTAAGTTGGGGCCTGGAAGAATGTCAGTAAATACCTTCCTTTTTCCCTTTGCTGCAGGAAGATTTTTTTAAAAAAAAATTATTATTTATGCATACACGTGTGTATGCAGTAGGTTGTGTTCTAACTTGTGTTAAATTGAAAGCAGTACAATTTTGGTGAAGTTATAAAAAATTTATTTCACTTGTAAATATTGTAATGCTGCAGTTTTTCTGTTGTATGTTTAAAATGCCTCATGACAACCTTTTGGACTGATAACATAGAAGCATTGTTTTTCTATCGAGTAGGTTGCCCGGAGTGAGTTTACCTCCTTCTGCAAGCCAGCTCAGTTCAGTGTTCTCACGGGACCTCTTCTGTTAATCCCCGTCGCTGTGCTCTTGCGCGCTCATTTCTCCTCAGAAATGCACAGGGGAACTGGAAATCTCTGTGTGTTTTTACATGTTTGAGGGCATAGGTAGTGGTCATCAGCCTCCTTCAGAAATACCAAAGAACGGGTTGGTGAAAAGAGCTATTTGAAGAAAGAACATAGGTAAATTGGAGCAATGGATCTGAGTTTCTCTTGGCGACTGCTGTTCCCACCATAATTCCTTGGGAAGTGTCCGTTTTATGAGATATCATGAGGTATTCAAATAACCCAGTTATTTTAATAATAGTAAAAATGGGAGTTGTGGTACTGATTGTGAAATTAGGTTTGTTAACTTTATTAGCTAATTTTCCTCTTGTCCTTAGCACAGGCTCGCCGAACGGTGCCCTGTGAGCACGCCGTGTACTCCATCGCAGCCAGGCATGGGCTGTACCAAATACTTCTGTGCTTCGGCAGAGACCACTGGCCAGACCTTCTCCTCACCTCCCAATTCCCTAATCTAATCTAACTCTGTGGGGTTTATGGGGGTTCGTTTAAACAGCAGAAGCTGCGCTATAATTGTTGCATGTGCCAGCAGCGATTTGTACCATCTGGGTATGAAAAAAAGAGGCTAGGCCTACCATGGAGAAAGATCTTTATTCTATTACTAAGCCAATATAATTCAAGAGCGGCTGCAGAGCAATTGGAAACTGAGAAATGGGCAGCTATGTAGTTATTGTGAAATGTCAAAGTATAATGAAACAAGGGAAATGTACTGCTTCGTGGTATGAGCCAAGCTACAAGCAGGTGGCAGCAGTAAATATGTATATAAATATCAATATGGATGAAATGTCAAGGTTTCCAGGTGGCTTTGTAAAGGCATTTCAGGAATATTATACTTTGAGTAACAGTGTCGTCTGACAATTCAGTACAAATACCTATCGCTTCAAATGCATCTATTTACATTAAGGGATTAGGAATCCTCGGGTTTTGTCAGACTTAAAATTTAGCTTCTGGCTCTACCTTTAGTTAAAAAAGCCTAATAGTTTGTGAAACCTCAAACCATGCTGTATGTTTTATAGGAGACTTTCTTCAGTCTGACATGTTGTTATTCCACATAATGAAACCCGCAGCGTTTCTCCTACCTGTATGGTTTTGTAAATAAATATAGGCTATGACAGCTTGTGTAATGTTACAGAACTGTGTCATGGAACAGTTTGGGATGGAAAGGACCGTAAAGGTCATATAGTCCCAAACCCTCTGCCATGGGCAGGGTCACCTTCTCTCAAGCAGGCTGCTCAAAGCCCTCTCCAGCCTGCTTTGAACACTGCCAGAGCAGGGGCTCCACAGCGTCTCTGGGCAATACGTGGAGACCTTTCCATGCTGAGCCTGTAAATTACGCGTGATGGAAATTACAGGCGGGGTCTTTCCTGCCTATGACAAGATCATCCAGACAGACCTTTCAAACTGGAGAGCAAAAAATTTCCACTAGACTCTTCAGGACATTTCAGTCTCCGATCTAAAGTTATAACTTCCACTATCAATTCAATGGTATTACTAGCTTTGAAGAAAGAAGTTCTCTATGATCGACGGTATAAAAGTTTCACAACAGAGGGCATGAAAGAAGAAGAAAAAGCATTTTAAAATAGGTTGGTTTTCTTTTTTTTAATGTGTGGCAGTTCATTCCATCTTCTCTGAAAGTTCTGGCAGAGTCAAATGCAGGAGGAGAAAGAATTCTGACATGTTTCAGAAACTTTCAACTCAAGTTTTCACAGTTCAGTTACAGGTAGCCAGGAGATCACAAAGTGGTTAGAAAAGCAGATGACCTCTTAACAAGCCCTCTAAAGCCAAATGAATTAACAGGTGTTAAACAAAGCTTGCAATTTATTTGCCAGGTGGATCCATTAGAGAGCTGCACTAGCATTTCCTCGGACCCCAATCTGCGTCCTGAAGATTAAGACACTTGCTACCTTTACAGTCCAGCGTTTTGTAAGCAAGAGATGAACACAAGTTAAACTGTTTTCAACAGGGATGTTATAGGGATAATTCAGACTTACGCCAAGAAGCAGGACCTTATGCTGCAACTTTAATGCTTTTATCAGTCTAGATACTTCTGGAAGTCAAATAGTGAAATTATGAAGTCTTTAGAACTAGAGATTACCAATCTGCTAAGAGTAATTAATGCATTAGGTGCTGATGGGTTATACACCGGTTGTCAACATCAACTTAAAACCAGTTACTGAGATTTTATAACTAAAGCAAATCTCCTTACAATGTATAGTCACTTAAGCACATCTGTTACACTGATGTATCACTAGTTTTATGGACCTGGATTAATTCCAGAGTAAACAGTGAGCACTCTGCTGAAAGACCGTAAACACAGATACAAGTCATTCATCTAGAAATCCCCAAGCGTAGTTTGCCAACGGACTGAGTGCCTCAAGTGTTCTATCCTTTCTGATCTAGCATGATGCTATTACTCTCCATGGGGTAATAGCGAGGATGACTGGGGACACAAGTAGTGAGGGTTTTTCCCTTTCATTGCTTCCCTCTAATACTGAAGTACTATCAATCCTAAAGTTGTCCTACAAATTGATGAAGTGTTATGAATTTGCTAACAGTGAAATCTTCAGTTTTTCAAAACAAAAGGTACCCAGCAAGGTGTGTATATATATCTTCTGAAATTAACTGCCACGCTCATAGCTCCTTTTCAAAATTAGATGTGTGTCCATAGATCAGAAGGGTCACGGGGTCTAAAGCTGTTAATTACATTTGAACTGTATTTATCCAATTTTGGAGTCTTTCTAGCTGACTCAAAACCTTAGAACGGTTTGTCTTTTGACAGGATTGTGATAATTTTGCATGCTACTTTCAGTTAGCAACACATTGCTCTTTTGGTCACGGTGTTGTTGAGACAGTTATGAAGAGATTAAATTTTTGTTCAGAAGTTCACCTACACTGGCAACAGGTTCAAAACTGCAAACTGAACCTTTGGGTGGTTTTGGTTGTTCAATGCGTGCCAATACTGAAAATACATCCCGAGATGTGGAAATGGCTAAATCTTAATGCTATCAGTTGTGGTAGGTAAGCCCTTTAGTTTTGCCTTTTTTGTTTGGTTGGGGTTTTGATATTTAAAGAGTTCATAAAACATTGCTGGGGTTTGAACTCTTAGTCCAAACAGCAGTAATTACATTTGCCACTGGTACCTATCAAATAAAAAAATGGGCAAGTTACTGTCTTTTCTTTGTTCAGGCCCCAAAATGGTAGCAGAGAGTGTCTGTGCCAGAAATGATTTCAGCAGGTCAGTGCTACTGCATGGAGAATGGAGGTTTAAACTGGCTGATACGAAAGACGTTAAAAAAGAGTATCAGATATAAGAGATGAAACAACAGGCAATTACTGCTGAGAACAGAAGGCAAATCCATTGATTTTACAAAGGACCTTATTTCAACAGTCCTGGTACAAATTTAAAACACTGACCTTTTACATACTAAAATAAATCCCTGTGTCATCAGAGACAATGTAAAGGTGGCCAAGAGGGAAA
>NW_010391514.1:120189-146823 GCF_000710305.1 Buceros rhinoceros silvestris | reverse complement strand
GGGAAAGAGAATAATTCTTACTAGGTCAGATGCCTTCTACAGAACTAGGGTGAGGAAGAGCATGGAAATTATAGGAATCAATATGCAGTGATTCCAAGATTGCATTTCCGGGTAGCAACCTTAAGATGAAAAAGGAGTTGCTGTAGGAGAAAACTGGCTTCAGTTGGTGGGGTGTGGAATTATTCAGTTGGTGGAATTATTCTGTTTCGGGTAAATGCAGACTAAAAATTGTGAGTTCAGCCTAGCAAAAATGAGGAGTAATTAATTTAGGTCTAACCATAGTGGAATTTTCATCTGTCGTGAAAATAATCGGGATATGATTGTTGTACAACTTCCCATCACGTCTTAACCTGTATCTAACATCTAGATCTAAAGGTAACAGTGCTGGATCCATGCCTGAGAAGAAGAAAGGGTGATGTCTTCTGCAGAGATCAGTTTGGGTATTTTAGGCTAGGGATGGATGCAGACTGGAAAAATGCAAAAATCTTTTCTGTTTAGAGTCTGGATTTGGAATCTTCTTAGTGTTAGGTAAAATAAACCTCAGGGACTAAAGTTTTAGGAAAATTCTAATCATCTTAAGTCCAGATGTCTGTCACATTATTTGTAATAGCTGTAGGTCATGAAATGTTAAAAGAATTTTTATTTTTTTTTTTTAAAGAATTCGTCTGTTTTTAGGATTGAATGATTTGTTGTTAGCAATCATTACTTTTAATTGTCCCATATCTTGTCCAGGGGAATATTCTTTGTCTTTCACTCTGAGAAGGAATTGTTAATTTATCTTTTATGGAATTTTATCCTTGCAAAACCTAAAATTATCCTTATCAACCAGGAGTTAAATGAATTGCAATAAATAGGCAGATTTTATTCCAGTTATTAATGGTCATGTATTGGGAGAGTCATTATCTTTTGTAACCTACAAAAGATGTGCTGTAGATGATTCCAGTACCATCTCTGCTTTTAGCTACTCAAATGTAGCTTTGTAGGTTTCCGTATATCATACCTAGACACCATTTACAGAGATAGGTCATATTATACTGGGACAAATGCAAAAACGATGCTTGGATGCGTCTGCACTTGCCTTAGCAGACGTGGTATTTAGGGTATAAATAATAGATAAATAGCATGGTTATATTTAGCTGATATACACAGTACTTGCTACTTATTACTGCAAATTTTGTAGTACACTAGAACCTACTTCTGACATCTTTCAAAGTTACCAACTGAATGCAGCTGCTAATATAAAATAACTGGAGTGCAGATTGTAAGTGTCATGAATTTTTATCTGTTTCTGTGATATTTTTATAACTAAGTATTAAATAAGACACACTTGGAATTTAGTTTAAATAAGTGCAACATACAGATCAAAAGAGAAAATGCTCTCCTGAAAGGACAGGTCATTGTTTTTCCTTGGAAGTGATCAAAGCTTGCTTCATTGAGACAGTGGTTAAACGCTGCTGCAGCATGCTGATGCTTCTTTTTTTCCCCCCATGTCATTTGCTGTACCCCCTACAAGGACAGCGAAGGTAGACAGCTGAAGGACCTCCTAGAAGAAAGGACAGCATGTGTGGCAGAATTCCCTGTGAGGTTCCATCACGTTCAGTTGAAACGTTTCATATTCATACTGAGTCTTTTATGCTGGTTTTGTGCTGATTATACCTAGAGGCCGTTCAGCGTTATCACATACTTTGTGTTTGCCATTTGGAATGCAATGCACGGGACGAAAATCTTTTAAAGGGGTGTGTTTGACATGGAGCACAAATGGATTAAAGTGAATGTACTTTCATAAACTCATAGAGGTTGAGGGCGTCTTTTTGTGCTTTTAACTCTCTACTGCTGGTTGTAGCTTATGGCTCTGAGGTAGGGAAGATGAGGTAGATTTAAAATACCCATTCTTGTGACTTCAGCTGGTTTAGGTGATAAAAACACAAAAGTTCATTTAAATGATAGTGTTTGTTCAGGCAGTCCAAAATACGATTTTAAGGAGTATGTTTGGAGAGCTACATCTGCTGTTCTGCTCATTGTATTCCCCATAACTAATTAGAGTGACATACTGGAGATAAGAAATTAAAATAGAAAGGAGTACAGAAGAGTCTGATGAGAATAAACTGGTGTATATTGCTGAGCTTTCACTGGGGGAGGAACTTAACCTGTTAATGATATGAAGGTTTTTTTCTGTGGAGACAGAACAGTGTGTTTGTAGTATATGTGAAAATAGAAAAAAAAATAGCAGAATTTGAATCCTCAAAGCACTTCAGAAGCTGTAATCCTGACAACATACATGACAGAGATGTGGGTAGCCAATATATGTTTCTTCATGGAGAAGAGAGAGGAATGTGCTCTAGGCAGTGCTGCAGATCAGTGCTGGAAGGTCTGAAAATCTAGAGTCCTTCACTTGTGCCTGTATGACCAAGACAGGCCTTTCTTGGCTTTCAAGTGAAGGAAAGGAAACGATATTACAAGTGATACAATTGTTTGAAAAATAAGGCAAGCATCATTAAGAAAACATTGGAATTACTTAGTCCTGTGAATATTATTCTACTCTGTGTGTGCCCTCGTATGCAAATGAGGTTTACGGGAATGGAACACTAACTTATAAACTCTGTTAACAAGCACAAAATGCTTGTTAAAAATGTACAAAAATGTAGTAGTGCTGTTACCACCTACGAACCCAAATCTGTGCACGATAGATTCTCTTGGGCCGTTTCACTTTTTGGGAATCTTTCAGTTTTCCTGCTGCTTGTATGGACACCATTCCTTTACATTCAACTACCTTTGTTCTTAACTGTTCTTAACTGATGTCTTTTCTAGGTGTCAGAGTTCCCTGTTCTCACAGGTGTAGTACTTCACATTGCATGGAAAGCTAGACAGATAATACCGTGTCTCACCGGTTTGTTTTTGGAGTTTGTCTTTGGAAGTGAAGTATTTAGGGACTTAATGCTGATCGTTAATGTAAATGCTGGGCTGTTACTTCTCAAGTGTTTCATACAACTGAAGGCTTCAATTCTGGGCCCTTTATTTTCATCTCCATTTCCTTTCATTTTGTTCACAGTCTTTTCCCAAAGGTATCTTGGAATACTTTCCAGTGTGTGGTTCTCTGGTGGTTGATACGTTTCCAAGTCACCATCTTTGTATGCATTTGGTGTCTTCAGCAACTCCCTTAAATCTGACTGTTGTCTAATGTGCCTTCCAGGGTGCCGAAATGCCAAACAAGTTCAATGGTTCACTGATGGAAATAAATCCCTCCATGAGTGGTGGGATTTGCCCATTTCAGTGAATTTCTTACCTTGATTTCTGAGACTAACAGCAGCAGCCAGCATCAGAGTTGATTTTGTGGTATGGAAGATAGCCACACCTGAAGAAAACCAGGTTCAGATAGTTAAGTGTCAGACCAGTGGCCCTGGTGTATTCCTCTTCCGGTTCATTTAACCACCATTTCTTGCTGTGTCTTAATAGTAAAACATACATTTTATTTATGATCTAATCTATGAGAATGCTACGTTGAAAAATTTGGCAATATTTGCAATGAACGCTTCGTATGCTACTTTTCCTAGCACGTTGTATATAGCTCTTCTCTTTACAACCCCAGGTTATTTCAACAGCATAAACCTTTGAACTGGTTAACAGCCTAAGTAGGTTAAAATATCTTTTTGTTTGGTTTTATGTTTTCAAAGCAGACCTAGTTTAGTCTCAGCCTCATAAATACATCACAAAACTGTGCTGAAGTGGAAAGAAGGTAACAAGCTGTGTCTGAAAGCTCTGGGATTAAGCACATCCAACAAAAATACTTGACAGATCCTTTGAATGTGCTGTTGAACAATGAAAAGAATGAAAATATCCTATCTTCTGTACCCTGCTTTTCACTGTCATAGGTACATGAAAGAATACACATTTTGCAAATGAATTAAAATAAGATCCTGTGTGACCTACCTTACTTCTAAACCAAGCTTGAAACATATTTTGATTAAAATGGTTGACAGTATGTCAGAAGACTTGCTTGCAATTGTTCTAAAAAGGAGATAATTATTTTTTATTTTTCTATACCTTTATAGAAAAATGATATGTGCAGTCTCGCATCATCTATATCAATTTGCGATCATCATAACATCTATTAATCTCTTGTAGCTGTTTGCATTCTATTTTAATCCATAAAGAGAACTAATTTTTAAATATTACATTTTGACTTCGGTTGTGCTGATATCCTACGGGATCTTTCTGGAAAAATTGTGCTTGTAGATAGGACAGCATGAATTCTTGGTGTATCAGTGTCTATAGTCTCTGCTGGAGCAGTCATTGATCCAGTCAGCAGTGTACGGGCCAATCCCTTTGCCATTCCTCAGTGACACAGCTCAGTTAACTGAGAGGAAGTATCTTTCCTTCTTCAGCCTGGAACTAGCGTTCTACTAATATGTTTGCAGTTGTTGTTTTCCTTCTAACCTCTGTAGCATTACAGATTTCTAGTAGATCCACATGGCAACAGATCTTCCCACAGCACTGATCTGTGCTGATGTGTTCTTCAGAAATCACACATTCCCTCTTCACGTTCTCATTCCAGCAGAATGCCGCGATAGCTAATGCTACTTCAGAGAACAGAGCAGCGTATTAAAAACCCAATCGGTGTTATCTGCCCCAGTGACCCCTTTGCAGGACCAAGATAGCCCTAGCCTGACGGAATGCTTCACTGAGGTCATTGTCACAATCCAGGGTTTTTTTCTTCTCATTACTGTACTGCTTGTGAAGTCAGTGTCCTTCACGGAACAGACCCACGGATTCTCCAGACAGATCCGCCAGTAAGTTATGTCGATGTAGACTTTATAATTGCTGAAGTGAAAAATGAAAGGGAAACATGAGGGCTGCGGAGAAGGAATGAGGGTAAAGATTAAGGTATAATGGAATCATTACAAGTTAGACCAGTAGCTGAACGGGCCATTTTAAACTGTTCGTTGCTGCTGTTAGTTTTGTGGATTTTCTTAAATTTAATGGAAGTTATAGTTTTCTTTCCTCATTCTTCAGTTGCTTGGTCTGACATACTAGTTTATCCATTTTAACTCAATAATTCAACATGTAAAAGAAAAGAGTCCATCTTTAAGGTGTTTAAGGACGTGGTGGAGTCCCCATGCCTGGAAGTGTTTAAAAGATGGGTCAGTGTGGTGCTGAGGGGCATGGTTTAGGGACCCTGGCAGTGCTGGCTGAACGGCTGGACCTGAGGATGTTAAAGGTCTCTTCCAACCAGGTGATTCTGTGTTTTTCTTGTCAATAAAGATGTTCCTAATACTAGCAATAAAATGTTTAGTGACAGAGTAAAAATATAGTTCAAGATAGTGACCTTGTCCTATTGAAAATCAAGCACTTGACAATTTTATTTATTTAATATTGAGTTTGAGAATAATACATTACTGAATAATATCTTGAGAACCCAAGATCACATATATTAAAATCTGATACACTTGACAAGAACTCAAAACATGCTTACTGATTTATAGAGGGCGCTGTGAAGCGTGGAGGCAGTAAGGAATTACACCACAAATGTGGCAGAATGGGAGTAAAGGTGAAGGTGCCAGCTTTTTCTGTGAAGAAAAGATCTTATTTAATATTTATGTATGAAGAGTGTCCTCATACTCTTGGTTGAGGATGGTGATTATCTGATCCTGCACCCACTGGAACTGCTTGAATTTCAGATGTGTTTCACAGCAGCTGAACAAACAGGTCAGCAAATACATTTCACTGTATTGGACAAACACACGGGAAGTTCTGTAGGTTTGGTCTGGTCACTGGTAAATCTTGGGTGAGATGTATGTAGAAAAATCCTAGAATTGTCTACAAGAACGTCTAGACTAAAGACTTTTTATTTGGGAATTGTTGCTTCCTAGCTGTTGAAGTTAGGATGAGGTATTACTAATGCTTCTAGAAGTTTCTGTAGAATACTGTGAAGGGAGAGCTAAAAGCATAAGGTGGGGTTTTCTTAAAAAATCTTTTAAAGCTGCTGCTTATAACTAGCCAGAAGTTTACCCTTTTGTAGTACTTTTATTACCAGTGTACGTAATTATCTATGAAGATTATTTTAAAATTATGTAAAGGTTATTACTGGAAATAAGTGATATTTTACAATAAATGTTATGATCTAAAGATAGTCAGATGAAAGATTTTGTACGATAGGAGTCTTTCATTTCTGATGTCTGAAGCAGGCATGTGTAATTTACTGTGGGAGATTGTACCTTTCTGAAACAATAGCTTCTGGGCTGGGAGAATACTCTTAAGTGGAAAAAGGACACTCCATTAAAAACCAGAAGTATTTTTAATCTTCATGTTTTGGCCAAGGTAAATATGTAGGTCTTAGGCTTTGTTTGGGCTGCTGTGGTGCCATGCTGTACTGTAAAGGACAAACTAGGGGCACCTGCAGATGTTTCTTAAATCCAAGTTTAAGCTAAGCTGTCCATGTTGTTATGATGGAGCAATGGTAGATCTCAAAACCAAAGAGTGAAGAATGAGTATGTCTTATCAGTAGTCTTGCCGCCCTGGTGCCTTTATATCAGGCTTCACTCTTGACTGCAAAGGGCGGAAGGTTTCAGTGGCGCACAGATTTTACCGTACCACAGCCTCCTTCTGTGGAACTGAACGCAGTAAATCACATGTTCCACTGCTGCTTTGAATGAGCCTCTCTCCTGCTGAGCGCTATTTCTAATCATGCACTCACAAATATTTTCTGTGATCTAATAATAGCTTTTACTGATAGCTTAAATGATTTCAGCTGTTGGATCTGTTTGCTATTAAGCAAGAGTGTGGACTTAGTGTAGCAGCTCTGCGAGCTCCAAAATCTGCTGGGGTGGCTGTATTTCTTGGTCAAGAGAAAGTGATTTAGCTGGGGAAAACCTGCTAAAACACGTAGAAATGCATATCTGAAAATAAACAATTTTAATGAAAGGCTAGTAGTATAGAAACAATTTTTTTTTTTTTTTTTTTTTTTTTTTTTTCAAAAGATGCATTTGAAACCGGAGAACGATTTTTTAAAAAATTTTTTTTTTTTTTTTTTTTTTTTTTTTTTAACAATAGTAGATTGCAATACAGGTAACTTGTTAATTATGATTTGCTGGTTAGGTTCTCAGAAGCCTTTTCCAGGTGGTGCCCCTGGTCAGTGTAGCTTTCTTTGCCTATGTTATATATAGAGATAAGCTTGAATTCTCTGGATGAATCTGTAGGTGTCATTTAAAGTATGCAAAGAAATAGTCTTTCCACTGCAAGATGTCATTTCTAAACAGTGTTTATCAGGAAAATCTTAAAAGATTGGTTTAAACTGGAAATAATTCTGGAAAATAGCAACGCAGTGCAAGTTCATCTTATTGGGGCATGAGGTAAAGTTTGGCTTGTTGCCTGAAATTAGGGGAGTGGTGGAAAATGGGCTATTCCACTCATTCACCTTGAAAGTTTAATCAAATTAAAAACGGTCATGCTCCACCTTCCCCCTCTTCTGCCTGGTAAGGTCCACTGCATATGGTGCCAGTGAGCTGAGTTGCCTTTCCTAACTGCATAGTCCTTTCCTCTCCGGATGGTCATGGGGCAAGCACTGTAACTGTTTATCTAGAAAAGTGGCATTAAAAATGGCTTTATGTGGGTTTTTTTTCTTTGTTTGCCCCTTTTCAGCTCTGTCTTTGATAGTGGCTAAGCAGAGGGGAGCAAGCAGAGCAGCCAGCTCCAGGTGACTGGCCAGCTGCCTGTGCATCAGCACCCGAGTGCTCCACAGATTGCAATTTGAAACCCATTAATATAATGGATAAAGTCTATGAAGCATTTTAAAACCTCCCTTGCTTATAGTGCTGCGTTTTATAAGGCAGGTAACATCAAAAGAATTGGTTCTGGCTCAGACCAACTAATAAAAATGGATAAGGCTTATTTTTATGCTGAATATCAGTAAAAGCATGTGCAGAAGATTACATTTAACATTCTGGCTTTTACCCAGAGAACAACAAAGTCTGTCTTATCCCCATCCATCAGAACAGAATTTGATAGTTTTGGAGACGCCCGATTTTTGCTCCTTTTACTGAAGTATGAAGAAGCAGCTCAGACCATGTAGATCGTATGAACATGGCATGGTTACTGTTACATATCCTGGAATAACCATTAAAAATACGCTATACCTAGGTTTATCATTTAAGTAGGGTATTTTAAATGATCGATACTTCCAGCTGATATAAAACATTAAATGTTGTTTTATCTTGCTATACAAGCAGTAATGGAAAGAATTGGAAAGTGGCTAATTCCTAAAGCAGAGAGAGGACAGCGTCTTTCAGAGCCCAGTAAAGATCACATGTAGCTGGTTTTGTGCCTATACAGCTTTAATTATTGTTAATTTTTCTAGTCACCACATGTTTATTTAAAACTGATTTTTTTGGTTCAGTAGTCCAGCCTGTACCAGCATTAGCCTCCAGATCTCGACAGCATCCTGTTTATTCTGATCTAGCTTGCCTGACTGACTCCCCAAAGATAAAATTCACTAAGTGAACTTGACAGATTCCAGGCTGTCTCCATATGGCGGGGACTGGGCTGCAGCTTCGGAATCTGCCTGGGATTTAAAAGCTGCTCTCACCTTATTAAGATGGCAGCACTTACATGCAAGTCAAGTTTTCAGGGGCTTGTTTTAATTTTTTTGGCCTCTGCTTGAGACCAATCCACACCATTTTGGTGTATGTGAATTAGAGCAGGGTGACCTTTCTATCCAAACAGTGCTTACACCGGCAAGAGATCAGAATTGAAAATGTGTCTGTTCTTCGGCTGTTGACAATTTTTTTTAAGGGAATTGTCTGCAGTTTAGGCTTAGCAGGTGCTAAATGGGCCAAACCACAAGAGATTTCTGAAGAAAAGTGATGAAACAGTGTGAATTTCTTCGTTGCTGCGTCTGGCTTCCCTTTTGCCTTTTTGTGCTAATTGCTTGTCTGTTTGGGTTTTAGCTATAAACAAATTACTATTATTTTCTTATATTAAAAATGTCAGACCTATATTCTGGCAACATGAAAAGATTGAGCTTTCCAAACTGAATTGTGGGGAGAATTTTTGAGAATTCAGACCCACCAAGGATCTTTTCCTGCATGTTTAAATCTGTGCTGCTTGTGGCAGGTAGCCAAAACTAGTCACAAAAAAAGGCTTCTCGTACACTGACTGAATATTAGTAAAAGAAAATGCTGCTGGAAATATGTATGCACTGTGCATAAAGAAAAAAAATTAGTATTTGTCAACCTAATCAGCTTTTATCAAGTTTATCGTAAGATTTAAAAAATTTTAGTGTTAGATCCATTCTCTGATTTATTTCTTGAAATTTTGGGGGTGAGTTCACATGATTACAGTAACTTGCTCTGTTGAGTTTAAACAGATCATCCTTAAAATTACACCATTAGCAAAAGGAATTTAGAAAAAGTACATACGGTACCTGCAGTCGTTAGTGTTTGTTCTGTAAAATATAGACAGGGCAAAAAATAGTTTGTTCAGAAATAAGTAGAGCAACTTAGTAGAGTTGCAGCTGTAGGAATAGTTATGTTTTTCTAAGAAAATGGAAGTAGAAGTAGACATTTCCTTGGCTATTCCTATGCCTGCTTGACATTGTTTATCAGTGGCACATCCATACTTGAAAGAGAGATCAAGAATGAACACCCCTTTTAAATTTGCTTTGTTATGTTTTCTTTGTCTTCTTTTCATAGTCCAAAAGTGAAAGGTGATGATCTGATGTGATCCTTTCAAGTTTAAAACAAAAAGGCAAACTTTTTTTTTGTTTCACTTTGTATTTAAATTAAAAGTGACCGAGTTGACAAAATCAAGCAATGTCGTAATCTCTCCTGGTTGACTTTGTCCTTTCTCTGAGAAATAATTATTTATTCCCCCACCCCAATACTGGTTATAGGTTTGGGAGTTCAGTTTTTATAGAGGCACTGAATCAAGCCACAGGGTTTTCCAGCTATCTGTGGTTCTTGCCCTTGCATACTTTTGGTAGGATCTTCTCTTGGGATGATTTAATCCCTGCTACGCTCTTACCTTTTTGGGAAAGAGAAGCTCTTGAGGAACCTCTGTTCAGCATGTCGTCACTCTCTGTTTTACCTGAACCTGCGTGCATCAGTTTGTGAAAACTGTGATTTTTCTCTCGGGTATACTACCTGTTTAGTTCTTGGGAATCACCTGTGTCTTCCTGAATGTCATTTGTAACGTTATTTATCCGCAGTTGATTTGTGTTTAGCTGCTGATTAGTTTGTGGCATGAACTAACTCCTCATCTGCTTTCTGAGGAAAACCCACTCTTACTTTCTGTACCCAAACTTACAGACGGGCCCAGCAGTAACGGGGCTGGGAGCAGCAGGACTGCACCGTTACTGGGTGTCTCCCAAGGTGTGTGGAGGGCTTGTGAGCGCATGCAGAAGAATCGCCAGCTGAGCCATTATCGTGGTGGATGCTCTTAGAGCAGATAGATAGGTGAAACACAAAACCTAAGTCTCTGAATAAAAAGAGCCCAGTTTCCGACTCGGGGTTATAACGAGCAAACAGGTTAACCGTGTGTCTGAGCTCTAGTACAGTCCTCTCTCTCCTGACACCCTTCTTTCCAGCTGTAGGTATGCTGTGAGGAAGTTTACAGTCTGTCTGAGGTGCCACATACAGGGTTGATTAGTGTGTAGGGGAGCGGTTTTGAGGAAGGAGTCTTTAATGTTGCATTCGCACAAAAAGGCAAGTAGGTTTGATTTTTTTTTTTCCAAGGAAACACTGCACTCATGTTGTTAAATTTGTTACCAAGTCCACAGACGTCTGCCTTTTAGAGCAGTTATAACAGATAAATGCAGTGCCTCTTGCAGTCTCATGTTTTATTTTACCCAAACCTTTTTTGAGTATTAAAAGCCATAGAGGTACCTTTTGTTTTTGCTTTTACATCTTCTGCGTGTCAGTGTTTTTTGTCAGATGAATCATTTGATGCTGTGTTTATAAATCTCTTGCATTTGTGGAGTGAGCTGCTTTTTATTACCAGTTTTCTGTTGTGTGGACTAGGCAGCAGGATTTCTTAATGCCACTGACTTAACAGGAAAGTGAAATCCGCTGTTTGACCGAACAGTTAAATGGCTTCTCCACTAAACCTGGGTGTTAATGACCATGGAATGAAATAAAATGAAATGATTGCACTGGCAGCTCCAGCTCACTCTGTGAACATCTGGATCGGCTGAAGTGCAGAGGTCTGTATTTACAGCAGAGCTGGCAGAAGAAGTGTGAGAGGTCTTCATCTGCATCAAGGCCAAGGCTTAATTTAAGCTCCTTACCAAGAAATTTGAAGTGATCTTGATTTTTTTATTTTTTTGCAGCTTGTGAGGGAGTGTTCTGACACTTAAAAGATTGCACACTTATACTGGTCTTGAACTAATGTTAGTGTTGCACAGCGGAGAGCAAGAAAGCTGAAAGGCCTTCAGCACTTCCAGGTTAATCTGGAAAATTACATCTGGCCACATCTTTGTGTTTTTGGTTGGTTTTTTTTTTTTCCTTGTAGAAAGGTAGTTTGAGGTTGTGGGGTTTTCTGGAATTTTTTTTGATTGTTTGGTTTGGAGCTTTGAGTTTGGGGGATTTTTTACCCATTTGTTTTGTTTGTTTTTCTCTGGCTGGGAGGTTTTGTAATTTAGTGATAATAAGAAATAGAATAGGTTGGCCGTGACTTCAAAGTCTTGGAGGTTTTTTTTTCTCCAGTTTCAACACTGATCTTCCCAACGTTATTGCAGGAGGTAGCATGGCTGAACTAAGAGGTGACCACTTGTTTATCACAGCAATTTGTAAGATCTGGCATCTTTTACTCCCCTGATTTTTCCATTATATGTCATTTTTAGAACAAGGCAACTATAAATAACAATCAGGTTATGTCCATTTATTTAAAATTAAGTTGAAGTGGTGCATCTTTTATCTAATCTTGACATACCAAATAAATATTGAAAAATCAGTGAGAAACTGGTTAGTAACACACAGGTTTAGGTTATGGTTTACTTTCTTGCCCTTGTTTGTGAATGCAGTTAGATGTAATTGATACTTAGGCATATAATAATTAGGAGAAGGAAACATTTTTATATTTTAGGATGGCATTAGGATTTGAACCTGTGTCCAACATACAAACTTTATTTAAAAATTAAAATAAATACTGTACAGGATTATTTGAAAGCTGGGATTCATGTTCACAGGAAAGGAGCTTTACGAGTTATGTCAACGTTATATTGATTTCAATGAACTGATTTAATTATTCTCTCTGAGCTTATATGGTCAGTGTTTGCTCCAAAATAAGAGCAGATTGGGTGAGGGGGATTGCTTCACCTGTGCTTCTTCCAGTGGAAGGTATCCTTACTGTGAAGGATCTCTTCTCTACAAGGTGAGATGCTTTTTGTTACACTAATACAATGCTTCTTTTAAACAGTCATAAGCTGGGATCCTTGAGGGTCATTGTCTGAGTTTGAACTGTCTCCAGGAGTGGTCAACATGTTAGTCGTACAAGTAGAATTAATCCTTTTCCAGAGAAAATCCGTTTATCTGTTTCATGTGTAGAAGAGAGAGAAATAAATCCCCTTATTCATCCTCTTTTCAGAGTTGTGCAAGTCCATATTGCCAGAGTTAGGCTGGCAGAGGAAATACAGGAACTACAGCAACCTCTATTGCTGATTGAAAAAACTGGTAGGGAGTCAATGGTAGCAGCCTTTTTAGCTTGTGGGGTATGGTTTACTAAACTTGGCACAGCAAGACTCAAGGATGCTGATCAGGGAACCTTCAGAGTGTTTGCTTCCTGAAGAAGCCTTAACCCAAGTTGTTTGTGTGCACTGTACTAATACCTCATAGAATAGACAGATAACATGGAGCAAAACCCAGATGAGAGCTGTCACGGGTTGACACCAGCGTTGGCACCAGCACACTCACAGGGGAAGCAGGAAGGGCTTAACAAGCTGTCTCTTGACATAATCTGGGAGTTGCGCCCTATGGTGCTATCCCGCAGAAGAAAGCAGTTCCTTATCAAAGGTGTAGCAGTAGATTGGACCAGGTCGTGAGCTTCTGAAAACTGGAAGAATCAGTGTGGTTGGTGGGTGATTACATCATGCAGCGATAGGCCTGGGAGCCTCTGTGACCTTTCCCCTTCCCCCCCCCAAAAAAAAACCTGGCAGCATTGTTTAATTTTCTAGCCAAGTGCATGAGTCACTTGGGTCAGCTCAGTTCTGAAGGAAGAGGACAGTTTCACTGAGTGCTTCCAAATGTCTGTTGCTCAAAAAATCAAGCTTTCATGTTGGCTTCTGCAGAGTAGCTTTTGCAGGCTAGTAATCTCAGATGGGTTCAAAAGAGGAATTTACTCTCTACCAGTCTGGTAAGGAACTGGATTTAGCCATTTCCAGTGAGCAGTGGATTAAAGACAAGTGCTGTGCACAGGAAACTGGCCCAGGTTGCCTTCTGTTTTACATTTCTACTTCAGTTTTCTTTTCTGTAGAGATATTAACAAAACAGCTCGCTATTTTTGGAATGCTAATGGCAGTCAAGTTACATCAAAAGAGGGATCTATTATTAAATTGACAGAATGTCAGTGGTAGAAATCAGCTATAACTTGTTCTGCATGTCATTAGCTGGTAAAATCACATGCAAATTTTTGACATTGATCAAAATTCCATTTCTGCTTGATTTTTGCTGCGCTAGACCTAGGACGGAATAAGAAATAAATTATTCTTGAGTGTAGTTTGGTACACAAAAGGAATTCCAGTGCTTGGAGCCAATTTTTACTTCATGAGTAGTTTGTGCATTCGTTTCTCCCTTAGAAATAATGTTTACTAAAGTTAGGGAAACCTAGGTGAGGTCTTTTTACACTTAAAAGAGATTTCCCACTGATCTGGTTTTGATTGTCATATCCTTCAGTGTGCTTGTCCAAATCCTACCCACATGCCACTGTGCAAATGAGGCACTCCCACATGGTGAATGTTCTGCAGAGAAATCATGAACCGCCTAAGCAGCCTTTTTTTCCTTTTAACAAATAGAGTCCGTAAAAAATATTCTAAAGAAAGTATAATTCTGCCCACCAGCTGAGGAGAATGTCGGGGTACCTTACGAGTATATTGTTATATAAGCTTATAGGAAGAAATGAAGCAAAAATGGCAAACTTTTGCTGCAGCTTTAGAAAGTTGCAGGCTGCTCGAGGTGGAAAATAGACTAGTTCAATTCACTTAAGCTACCACTTAGGTCAATGAAGTGACACAGACGTAGCTGGCAAACCTCTGCTTCCTTGACTGAAAGCGGCGCAGTGATCAGACCAGGGCAAGAACCATTTGCTCATCCTACTTTTCCAAAGCATCAGCTGCAGTTTCGTAGTTGGAGATGGTACTGTTTGCTGTAGTAGCAAAGCTGGTGTGTTGATTGTTCTTTAATTTGGAGTTTAATACACTTTTTACGCTTCGCACAATTAGAAAAGTGAGCTCTGGTGTGTTGGCCGGTCACAGCAATGACCACTGTGGCTCTTTCTCACTTCCATCGCTCCCTGCGCAGCGTATTCTTTTGCTGATTTGTGACAAAAATCTGGCTCAGTTGATCCATTTGTCAATGTTTCTTGTGTCCTGTTTCAAGAGCAGCTTTCAGAGGAAGCTCCAGGAGCTCCTAGATGCACATTCATGGTGAGAAAACTGTTTACGGGAGAATATATAATATTTGGGGGTTTAAGGTGGTAGATGGCTGTAAAAGTGTACGTGCATCACGGATTGTTTTCTGTAAAAATTCCACGTTTAAAACTCAAAGTTAAATCAGTGCCATAAACAAAATCTCATCTCATAGCTCAGACAAGTAATTTTAAAACATTCGCTGTTACAGTTTGTTCCAAGGCAGTCCTATGAGAAGCTGGATTCTTTTATTTATGTGTTCTATTATTATATTGTGTTCTTATTAGTCAAAATGTATTACAAATATCTGAGAGTTTGCTGTTTAATTCTTCATAGTTCAGTGATTGGTTTCCATATGTTGAAGTAACTAACTATTTAAAGCCATCTGTTTCCTTTGGAATTAAAAGTAATAGTATTTTCATTAGTGTTAAGCATTTAACTGATACGTTAAAAAATAAATACGGGCTAAATTTCAGTTAGTGTTTTTGGACGTTATTCAAAATAACAATATATGTTTTATTTTAAAAAACTGTAGGGCTTATTTGCTTCTATAGGTATTATTTGCATTGGGAAATCACCTAACTCAGACATTGAAAATAAGTCTGATAGACCAAACTGAGCAAGAAATCTTCACCCTAATTAGCCGAGTTGGGTGGCAGCCTTATTCAGGTCTCCTGTAGCAAGATAAATTTATCTTATGAGCTGACCAGAAAACAATTTTGTATTTCCTTTTCAACGTTGCTAAAAAATCAGGAAAAAATTTACCACTTGAATCAGAATGTTCTAACTGTTCCTCACTTTTGCTCATGACAGTGCAATTTCACTGCTAGGTTTTGGGTGTTACTGATATCATCAGTTTGTTCCTGGGAAAGCCATAAAATCCTGAGTCAGGTGACTTGGCAGTCAAGTGGAGGAGAAAACGGCTTTTTGGCTGTATTGTATTGCTTTAAATTGCAAATGCCTCTGTATTTGCCTCAGGTTTTCTTCGTTTTCTTTTGTTCTTAATCCTACTGTTGCACTCTCTGCGTTAGAATCTAAGATTTATATTTCTTTGACTGTTTAATGTTTTCTTTCATCGCCTTCATAAATAGTAATGACTAGCTTATGTATATCTGGGGAAGGAAGGCAAAAAGCCCTTCAGTGTGCCAAGTCTGAAAAAATTTAAATTTGTGTATCAAATGTTAGAGGTAAGGCTCTTATCAGCTAACCATGAGCCAAGAACCTCTTAAATTCTAGCAGTGGTTTGGTAGATACCGCTAAATCTAGCTTTACTTAGGGAAGACAATGGCAGGCGTGTGGTTCAAAGTGAAAGGTGAAATGAAAGCTATTTAACGTGTTGTTCTAAATCCACAGAAAGACAAATCTTTACTCCAAGGTGTAGATCATTTCTGTTAGGGGAATCCCACAATTTTTAATGAACATTTTTCTTGTTCTCATTTCTAATTAGCTTCAGCGCTTGGATTCCAGAAAGCCAGCCTTCCACACGGAGATTTCTAACTGTAATAAAGCACCGGCGGTGGTATCTAATTAGAGTAGTGTTAAGGAAGACCTGAGCAGGGCTGAAATGTTAATCCTTTTGCATTGCTCAGTGTCCCCTTGTGATTGTGATTGATGAGTTGATTTCTCTTTACAACTTCATTTGCATCATGTGGTAATACCCACAGGCAGAGGTGCTGTGTATTTCTGGATGAGAGCTCACCATTAGTACAAGCTAATGTGTTAGATGGAGTAGAGGTAGGGCGAAGAGCTCTCTTAGCTCTTCAGCAACCTATTAAATAACTGCTTGTGGTGGATGATGTGACTCCTCGTGTAAATCCGAGTGCTCGTGATATCTTTATCTGCTTTTACCTTGAAAATACGCATTTGCCCACCCACTGTCTGTCCTAGTCTTTCTCTTTCCTATTTATCTCAGTTATTGTGTTAAAATGATCATGCCAGGTGGTGGTTGCTATGAGGAAAGTCTACAGAGCTTTCTTGGTATCTTAGAGGCAAAATAAATTGGTTGGGACTTTCTTAAAAAATAGGCATGTTTTTATTACCACAATTCTTGTTACTGAAATGCTGACTCTTAACTTGAAAATTCCGTAATCACAGACCTCTTTCTTGTTTGGAACCAAGAGGTTCATAGTGGGACTAGCCAAGCTTCTCATGCTGTCAGTGTGCTCACACAGAAGGGTATGGAGTCATCGCCACTGACCTGCTCACACGTGAATAGATCTCCGTGTCAGTGGGCAATATAAGCGTTTTCAGCAGTAAATTTCTACTAGATTAGTATAGCAGTATTACAGTAGTGTATTTGCTCTGGCAGCAGAGGAATCCAACAGTACCCTGAGCTGTATAAACAGGAGCATAGTCTGTAAATGGAGGGAAGTGATTCTCTCCATTTACCTGATACTTGTTAAATTGCATCTAAGATATTTGGCCCAGTTTGGGGTCTTCCGATACAAGAAAAATGTTGGAAAACTTAAGTAGGTTCAGTAGAGGGCCCCGAAGATGTTCGTTTGCTGGAGCATATGCTGTGTGGTACGAGGATGAGGAGACTACTCTTGTTCAGCCTGGAGAAGAGAAGGCTGCAGTATGACCTAATAAAAGCCTTTCAAAGCCTGCAAGGAGTTGGTGAAGTTGATGGAGCTGGTCTCTTCACACAGGTGCATGGGGGAGGATGAGAGACGACACACATAAATTGGAACAGAAGAGGTTCCAACTAGATAAGAGGGCGAAATTATGCCACAGGGACAGTTTAGCTTTGGCACAAGTTTTCAAAAACTGTCTGGATCCAGCCCTGAGCCCCTGGGTCTGATTGCATAACTAGCCTAGCTTTGAGCAGGAGGTTGGGCTAGAGACCATAGCATGGAGAGTGCAGTTAAAAGGTCTTTACTTCCACAGCCAGACTTTATTTTTCACAGCTGATACATATTGTCTAAAACAATTTAAACCTAATGTCTTACTGTTTAAATTAGATAATCCAATGCAGCACAGACGTGCAAATCTTCAAAACATTGTCTGTGCCCTCTAGGTTGTCCTACCTACTGCCCCCTTGTCACTTCAGGGATAGAATTGGTTTAGCTGCTGCCTTCTACTTAGCATTTCTGTCCTGTCTCTGAAGTGAACAGAATGCTCTGACAGCCTTTTTGGGTTTCGATCAAAGTATTATTGAACCTAAACAAAAGGGAAGGAATCTTTTAAATCCATGTAAAATAACGCTCTTTTGTGTGCACTTGTATAACCTAAAGGGTTACTGACCCTTCTGTTGAAATTTTGGGCAGATTTCCGTTTTCCAGTCACCACTGATCTCATAGGTCAAGTATTCTTCTGCAGACTTTCTTCTCATGTGAGTGAATGTGTGTTTTCAAGCTATTAAAGTATTTGTTTTTCTGCGTTCACAAGTGTAGGCTTTCTCCAAATTTAGTTGTCTCACCTCTCATTTGAAAATATATTGGTGAAGTGAATGGTTCTTGCAAAAAGAATAGTTACTGCATTTTTTTCTGATTACTGGTGAAGGGATATTCCCGAATCATTGTTCCTTACCTGGCTCGTTTTTCCAGAAGCCTGCTATTAAATGGAAGGGGTACGCAAGACAGATCATCGTACATAGGACTGTAATACTTTTGAAGCTCTCTGCTGGGGGGCTCACAGTCCTCTGGTTGAGATAGCAACAATATATATGTGCCTGGGTTTCATCTGGTTCAGTGGAGAACTGGATTCCGTACATGGAGACATCTTTGGGGTACAAACAGCCAAACGAGCTGTTAGTGCCAACGCATGTAAGGAGCTCCCAAATTTTTTCAGTTTGCAGGTGGTGACATGTTGGGCATTGATCGCATTTCCTTGCTGATCATCTGACTGCAGAGTGCATTATATTCATAAAACCAGTACTCCTCCCAAAATTTCATCTAACATCGTATCTCAGTAACTAGGTCAGACTTAGTGCGCCGTGACTATGCTTCTACTTCACTGTTCTTGCTCAATTCAGTAGCTTAAAGTTAAAACGCTGTAACAATTTCTGCAAAGCAAAAGCACTGATATGTGAAACGAAAAAATAAGTTCAGCAGAGTATCTTCATGGAACATGGTTATCTCTTTAAAAATGAAATGCAGCCTGGTGCAAAGAGTCTGCACAAATTGCCCTGTTACTAACAAATGCTTTCAATTTACAGCAATGCACAAAAAGTTTGGGTTGTATTTGAATAGAAAAAATTTGGATTCCACTGAACATCTAACCCTGGTGAGCTGTTGCTCAGGGGGAAGGCCTTCCTTGCTGGAGACCAGCCTCTGGGTGCTGTATTATCTACTTAATCTTGAAAACATCGAAAATGCCTCTTTGGCTTCCGTGGTCATTGAAAAAACTCTGTCGAAGATGATCCTGCACAATAAGGTTTCCTGGGAAATAGAGATTTCATATGTGAAAGAAGAGATTAGTTCAAGATAATTATTTATGAATGTTGGTATCTCTTCTACTACTGTTTTTCAGAAATCTGTTTTGATAACAGTTAACCCGTTAACTGGATTGGGTAGACTGGAAGTACAGGAAGGTGACATACAGGTGAAATACCTTCACCCACTTCTGATTGGTGTTGTATTTATTGCAGGGGGCGGGGGGTTGTGCTCCTGAAAGCACATGTAAAAGCTAGGGGTTTCTTCGAGATTGCAGCTAACTGGCAGCTCACTATTTAATGGTCCGTACCTGGCAAATGCAGTTGTAGAGGGTTTTGTTAGGGCTGTATTAATTACTCTTTTCTAATGCTAAGGTAATATTTATTTCAAAACTGTTATTTGTAGATGAACCACAGGTGACTTCTAAATAAAACCTGGCAGATTATTCTCTGAAAAAAGGACAGAGATTATTTTAAAAACTTGCAGGCAAATAAGAGGATTGGAGAACCTGCAAGTTACAGTATTAACGTGGAGTTTGCATCAAAGTTGTGCTGCTCAAGAGGAATTTTACTTTCATCGAGATTCTGCAGAAACTGTTCGATGCTTTACTTCTAGTTTTAAACTATTTGCCTTTTTTGCTTTGAGTGATTCTATTTTAAAATACCTCTCTTCGCCTAAAGTAATGGGAACCCCCTTTTAGCTGGGATGTGTGGGTCAGTGCAGGGTTTGTAGTAGCTTGCTAATGTATTTACTTCAGTAAATACATAGTTTTAAGTGAACTGGTGCAGTCATGTTGCTTTTTCAGAATCACAGAATGTAAGATATTAGCCAACAAACTCTAATAGCAAACCCTGCTTTTAAATTTCTGATTTATGTATGTGTGCAAGAAATGGAAGCCAAATGCATTAAACTGAAAAAACAGAGTTTAGGATTTACGTTCAGGGTATCTTCACCCTCACTCTCACTTTTCTGCATAGAGCAGTAGAGACTTTTACAATGTGCACTGCTTATATGGGTTGAATTAATGTGATATTCTTTGTTTAACTGGAAATATTTTATATCATAATTCATTTGCTTTTGAAGTGTGTGAGAGGTCTTGAGGTCAGGCTGTTTAACTGGTACTCAATCTGTGTTACTTAAAGTTAAAATCATAATTTGAAAAATTTATTTTCTAATTCTTATTAGCAAACAACGTTTTTAGATCAATTTACTGCACTTCACAGCTCCCCACTGAAATTGGTTCTTAGTTTGATGCCATGAACACATGTCTCTGTGTGTGTGAGTGTCACTACAATAGAATTTGATGTGTATTACCTTTCTTAATTGATGCTGTTAGTCGCTGCAGACCTCTTTGGTAGAGGATTTGAATCTTTTTCACCTTTTGTTAATTTAAATTAGCAGACTGCTTTGTTTTTTGGGTTTTGGGGTTTTTTTCCCCCCTACTGTTCTTTACAGCTGTAGGCAGTGGAAATATTAATAACTGATAATTTAAGCATTCCTTTGAAATATTGAACATTTCTGTGTACTACATGAAGTCGGTTGATGAGCAGTGAACCCTTTGTGTTATTTATACAGGTGGTTAATGTACTAACCAGCTCATCAAGGCCAGCAACTGGGAAATGCCGTAGTTATGTCCAGAACTGTTCTGCTCAGAATAGTCCACAATTACGGAAGATTTTTTGTGTGAAAGTTATGATGCGTATATGAAGGTCACTCATGGCTTTTTTTTTTTATTTTTTTAAAATATGTTCATATTTAAGCGTAGTTAGTGTGTTACGATGTCAGTCAGATAGCGCTTTACATCTACCGTACTCTCAGTTGTTGCAATAGCTATTAAATGGGAGAATCAGGTTTTTGCAGGTGGGTGTAGGAGGAGGATGCAGGGCAAGCGATAAAGGAGGAGGGTTCGGAGAAGACTGAGTGAGAGAGAGGGCGGTTTAAAAGATAGGGAAAAATCAGCATCTGCTTGAGAATTCACTAGAAGGCTTGGCAACATAAACTCGGTACATTCGTAGAAGTAGACTTCTTTCTGCCTTTTGGGTCTCTGTTTTGGAGTCTAAATTCTATTCATACAGTCTTCGTGTCTTCTGAGCTGGACTGAGTTGGCCAAAGTGCACACTTGACATATGCGCCACTTAACAGTTTCAGTTACTTTCCCAGAATAAAATTAATATTTCTACATTTTTGTTGCTGTATTTAGTCTCTGGCAGCTGAAAATGGCTTTATTTCTGATGGATTATCTAGTGATCACGTTTCATAGTTTTTCAGATAAGCCATTAACCGTATGTAGAAAAAGTGTATTTCAGTAAAAGCCTGTCAAGTCTCCGTGCTGCATTGCTCAAATCCCTTTTCTGAAGTCCTTCACGTACCCAAATCTACCATCAAACATCAGTAGGCATTAGTGAGCTCATAAATTACTGTCCCTTTTTAAATGTGCTCTTAACTAGTAGAAAGCAGATGATGTTGCTTTACTCTCCAGAAAATTAGCAACACTTTCATTATGCTTATTGATGCTTCTAGGAAAATGTCTTTCCTTTTCCATAGGCAGACTTGAGGAGAACATCAGTAACGGGCAGTAGGCATTATGTTGTAACTACGAGGTCAGGTATACTGGGCGTGCCTCAAAAAGACAATGGACTAGATTAGTTTGAGGGTATAACATGTATCGAAATTGTTCTGTACAGATACCAGAATGTTAAATAAAAAGAATTAAAGTCTCATAGAATCCCTTTTGGCATGGATATATGAGTAGGTATTTAGTTTTTTTTTTTCCTTTGAGTGTGCTGATACGATTAACTTGTCACCAATGATGGACTATACCATGAGATTGTAATATTTAAAATAAAAACCACTTTTCCAATTGGATACCTACTAGCTGTCCGTTTCTGTGTAGCAGTACCTAATGTGAATTTCTTCTGCAGCCTGGATGCTGTGTTCTCCACCTCGCAAGGTGTGCACTCAGCAGCTTCTGAACTGTTTCAATAGTTTTCAAGATCTTATTTAATCTAGTGTTCCAGTACAGAAGACAGCTAGTTCTCCTCATGAGGATTAAAACAAGTTTTCCAGCTATATCTCTTGTCTCCCCAAATAGTCTGTGTAGATGCTTTTTTTCACTAATTCTAGAGTCTGGATGCCGCGGCTGTTTTACATGCTGCTGCACTATACAAACACAAATGCTCTTGGATGTGGTTGCTGTAAATTAGCCATATGCTTCTGGTAAATATGCCAAAGTTTTTGTTGATGCTGTTTCTGTTTTGGAAATACCTTTCCTTCCACCAGCCCTCCTTCCCTTATGCACAGAGGCGCAAAATAAAACTGCAGACTGAGAAAGATCATTTGTACCCAGTCCCACAATCTATATTACCTTAAAAGAAGGTATTGTTCAAGTAATGTTTTTGAAGCTTGCTGGGGTTAAACACCTACGGCGTGTGGCAGGGGATAGCTTTTTAGTGGAGTTTACTACCATATGTAGATGTTCTCTCTTGTGAAGAAAGGCTAGTAAAGAAAAAAAATGGCCAAAGATGATGCGCAGGGAGAAGCAATGTAGTTCTGCAGGTTTGAGAGCAGTTTTAGTCCCTACCCTACAGATGGGGAAATGAAAATACAAAGACAAATTGGCCGTTCCATCCATAGTAACAGAGGCTTTTTAGAGATCTAACCAAGTAGAACTTAGCGATCGGTATAGCCAGTGAAAGTCTTTCCAATGCTGTAGGAACCATGAGAGGATTTTGTTCATTTTCTTCATAACTACAGAGTCATTGTAGCATTCTAATGGATTTTTGTTTGGTTTCAGCCAGTGGTTATATTCAGCATTTAGAAATGTATTTTGCATTGCATGGGCAAATCTTAGCACCATTTTGTCTCATCAGTGAGAAGAGCTTGGTTTGGTGACAGCAAACATGGTTGGAGTAAAATAACAGCATCTTAACGTAAACATTAACTGAAGTACACAAATTGCCTCGGTCATACAGAAGCACAGCAAAGCGTAGCTGAGGCAGGAAGCCAGTCTGTCTGTTCCTTGTGCCCAGTGATATTTCGATAGTAATTTTAATCTTAGAAGTAAATAACATCGGAGATCATGTTCCATCATTTCATTTCACTGCCAAAAAATGAATGGTGCTTTAACTGGTATTAAACAACATGGCATTGCTGTGTTAGTTGGTCACTACAGCTCTGGTCATCTGTGTTCTGTTGTAAATAACAAAATTATGGAAATTTTAAAACAGAGATGGGAAATGGGCATTGTCTGAAAGCCACGGTAAAATAGTTAATTTCTACATCATTTATATTTTGGGTTTTTTCTGAAAATTTAAAGAAGAGAGAGTAGAATGGTGAATTTTTTACCTGTAAAACTATATTCAGCTCTGTTGAAATAATTTAATTTTAATCAAAAGTTTATGGGCGTTAAGGTCACAATTATTGACTCCTGGAAGTGGTAAGTGTGATTTGTGAATATAGTGAATTCATAAATATTCCGCCAAGTATGTTCAAAATATTGAGGTCTGATACATAAAACCAAAAAAATAAAGTCACAGGTAAAATGCAGAATATATCCAATTTATGTATGTATCTGGAAATTTTTGCATGGAATCTCTATGAACAGTACACAGATGACTTGGTTTTTTGTTTCTTTTTCTTATGGGGGAAAAAAGGAAATAATAGAATTTCATTTGCAATTTAAAAGATTTGTAGTCTATGAACAATCTGCTTCTAAGCACAAATAACAAGGCACTTATTATTTACTGTAGGTTACATTTCTGATTTCTATTCTGGTTTAATTTTCTAACTCTGCTGCTTATCTTCCTGCTCTTCCTCTGAAGTCCCAGACTCAATCCTGGCATTGTCTTTCTGGAGCTTACCTCATAAGTCAAACTCAAATTTACCTGGTTTAAACCAAGTAAACCAAACCACAACAGCCCCCGTTAGTTCATTTGGACAGTTTTACAGAAGTCGTTACCGCTTAACCTGACCGGTTCAAGGGAACTGGCTTAGGAGGCAGCCCTGTGTACTCTGATGTTCGCAAACGAGGAACTGAGGAGCGGTGGTCCGCAGTCAGCTTTGCTGCTTAAGGCAGCTTGGGGCCTTACCTTCTCTTGTCCCTGACTAGCTAACTGTGCTCCTCGTTTGATTTCAGCAGAGTCATTTGGGGTGCTGAAACTGGGACCTGTTCCACAGGTAACGGGTGAACTGTAGTTGTGATGGTCCTGTCTTAGAAAATGATTCAGTGTGAGGGATTAGGAAGAGAAACGTCCCCTCTCTTTCTGAGGCTAAATCACAGCTCATCAGTGGAAGATCGTTCCCCTGGTTAAAAGAGGTGCTTCAAAGTGTCCACTTAAGAGACGATGCGCCAGTTAGGAGTCAAATAACTGCTGCTGCCCCTCCGTCTCCTGGTGTAATGTGGCTTGTTCTGTCCATCTGCCCTTGTTTTGCTGCAGGTCTGAATACCCAGGACAAGCTGCAGTTTGCTGCAGTAGCTTCCCTGGGGCTTTTGTGAGGCAGACAAAAGTCTGCCCGGATGAACAGTGAGAACACGGCACCTCTTCGCGGTCTGTTTGCTGGGTTCTCTGTAATACCTAGGAGACACATAACTCATTCTGCCTCATTTTTTTTTTTAATATAAAATAATTTGTTTATAAATGAAAAATACCTAGTTAGGTACGCATGAAACTGTGATGTGGTTTCTCCAGAACAAATGGCCTTCTGACATGTTGACTCTGTATGGGACTGCAGGCTCACCACGTTCTGTGCCTAACAAAGCTGGTAAAGACATGGCTGTACTTTGTGGTATGTTCCTATCTCTCTGGATGAGGCAGCATCTGTAAATTGGAAATAACTGTGTAACTATTAATCTCAGCTAGATTAAATTGCCCAATTTAGAGTCTTAAAAACCACAGCTGTATCCAATCCCAGCCTCCTGAGAAATTCCGTTAGTTTAGGGGTTTTGGAGTAAATTGCAACTGAGATGTTGAATCCTACTTGCAACAAATCTTAAATGAATTATGTTACAAGAATTTCTCGTATTCTTGGAATTATCTGTTTAAAACCATCCACCTGCAACTGTATTTGATTGCTGTTCAGTTCCCTTCTGCTGACTCTACTCTGCAACAGGCGATCCTCTACCAGTAAGGGGGCATTTAGAGGAGTGTTTTGACTCAAATTCTGGAAATATTTATGCTTGTTTGTAAATCACAGGGACTCAGTGGACCCTAGAAGAAAGGCTGACAAAGCATGACACAGGATTGTATCCAGACCACACCAGAGTTTTGCCACATAAGCAGCGTTTGTCACCTATATGTGGCTTCTCAGTGCTTATACATCCTAGTGAAACAGTCTTGCCAACACATCTCTGCTGCTTCCACTGCTTGAGCTGCGAATAATGTTGTTGTCTGTAGATACAAAAGGCGGCCCAATGGTGCTTGCTTGGCAGACATGGAAGCTGCGTGGTAGCAGTGCGTGTTTCTTTCCTCTCACGCGTAGCATCCGTTGTGGTAGCACTGAGATTTGTGTTAGCTCAGTTATAAGAACAGAGTGATGGTTTTACCATTTCCTGTAATTTACCACTTGGTCTGTGTTGCCATCATTCTTGCAAATTGAAGATAAAGTTATTACAAAATGGTTTCTCAGGACAAAATCATCGTAAGTGCCTGCTGCTTTCTCCTCTTTCCCCAACTCCCATTGATTGTTTCTTCAGTGCATTAACCTCTTGCTTCTCTTGTCACAGTTGCTTGTGAACTGGTTTGGGAAACTGATTCAGCTTTAAAAATCCCACATTTTCAATCAGTATTGGAGTAAAAGAAAAAAATACTGCCTTTTTCACTTTCCTAGATACAAAAAAATAAGAAAATGGACATATTAGCTTTACTGCAATTCAGCTTTAGGAGGTGGCAGTGATTTTCAATAAATTAATGCATGAAATAGAGCAAAATTTAATTTCAGTAGGAAAAAATCCATATAAAATTAGAAGGCTTATATGTCTCTAGTAGTTACTGTTTCAGTAACGGGCGACGCAGAAGGCAGAGAAAAATACGCCTTTCTGTGGAGATGTACTTGTCAAGGCAGTGTTCTTCTGTATATGATGAAAATGGTGACATTTGGCAGAAAATTAAGACGTGTCATAGTTCACAACATTAATTTGCACTGTTTGGGAAACTATTCTTGTCTTGCATGCACTGTAGTGACTGCCACTTCCATACTGCGCTGGCTGTGGATTAAACACGTCAATCTGTTTTTCTGAGAAAGCAGTCCAAATCCATCTCAGAGAATTGAGATACCATTTCTTGAGGAGAGAAAGCAGACTTGCAGTTGTAGCTAGTTGCTTCCTTGTCAGTAAATCCTGTAAGAGGAAAGTCATCAAATAGGATAAAAGTATAAAATCCATTGTGGAGCTATGCTCCACATGGACTCATAGAATAATTTAGGCTTGAAGGGAACTTCAGAAGCAATCTAATCCCAACGTCCTTTCTAACTCATGGGTAACACAGATCAGGTAGCTACACAGATCGTGTTGCTACACAGATCAGGTGCTTATGCAGTTGATTTTTGAAAGTCTCCAAGATGCCAAGATCTCTCTGAGCAGTGTGTTCCTGTGTTTAACTTTTCTCAAATTCGTTATTTTATACTTCATAGCCAGTCAGAATTTAGCTTTCTGCAACT
>NW_010391514.1:107042-120057 GCF_000710305.1 Buceros rhinoceros silvestris | reverse complement strand
TTTCCCTCTGAAGAGAGGTCTGGTTCTGTCTCTGTAACAATCCATTAGGTGAAGAGGCAATTAAGTTGTTAGCCCTCTCTTCTGCAGTCTCCGCTAAACCAGCTCCCTCAGCCTCTCCTCATGTGTCGTGTGCTCCAGGCTCCAGCTGTTTTAGCAATCCACGGCTGAACTCTCAGTTTGTAAACAGATCTGTCCTGGAGGGCTCCAGACAGGGCATAGTGTTCCAGATGCCATCTCACACAGGCTGTGCGGGGAGGAACGATCCTCTTCCTCAACTTGCTGACTATCCTTTCGCGAATGCAGCCCACTCCGCAGCGAGGCGTTACTGCCTCGGAGGCAGACTGCTGGTTCACACCTGACTGACTGCTCACCAGGACTCTCACAGATCCCTTTCTGCAGAGCTGCTTCCTTGCCAGTCAGTCCACAGCCAGTACCCGTGCATGGGGTTATTCTGTCCCGAGGGGCGGCCTTCCATCAGGTTCTCATCAGCCAATTCCTCCAGCTTCTCAAGACCCTTGCTCCCTATTTGCAGGCATGTGTGAACTTGCATTCTGACATTTCATACAAGTCTTTTATGAAGACGTTCAACAGTTTTAGACCTGGGCTTGATGCCCAAGGGATGGCACTCATAGCTGACTGACAGTTAGACTTCTAAATATTGACTTCTGTTCTTTTTAAAGGCCAGCACTCTGGGCGGCTTTTTATGCACCTTGTATGTTGACGAGGCTGCGGCATCATCATCTTCAGTATGCTCAAGTAAAGGTGCAAAAGAAGATTGGGTGCACTTTCCTATATTGAGTTGTGGGAAAGGACAAGCTCCTTGCACACGTTCCTTTTGAGTTGTTTTAAGAACCCATTCTTGTTGTGAAAATGAATTGTAGATACACCTGCTGAAATCTCTTGCTATATGGGTCTTCAGGCAATTTTGGAGACCTGTGTTTTCAAAATGTGATGTAAAAATCTTCCATGTTTTTTAAAAAAGAAAATATTGGTTGATTCAATAGAAGGTTGAGCTGCAATTGAAAAGACCTAGGAGTCACAGTTGGAGAAATTGAGGGACAGGCAAGGAGCTCAGTTTAAAAAAAAAAAAAAAAAAGAAAAAGATTGAGGTTGTAACGTGGAAGCAAAACAAATCAGTGTGACAGAGTCATGTCCATTTGGGCTACTGGAAATAACAGGAGAAAGAACTGTCATGTAGGACAAGGAAACGAGAAAGCTAGTGCAATAAATCATAGCGTCATAAAAGCAGTAGAAACTTCCAGCAGGGACGACTGGAAAGAATGGTGTCAGAGGGAATGCTTTATTCCTGTGTATCTGTACGTCCGTAATCCTCTGTGGTCTTGAATGCAGGCAGGAATTAGACTAGGATTTAGTTTTTGGTAAGTTGTTTGCCACCTTCTGTTAAATGTGAGTAAACGTATGTAACCCCCCTACTTTGCAGGGCATTGGGATGTTTCGTTAGTCTGTTACATGCTTCAGGCACAGACCCAAAATGAGCATTTCTCTTTCAAATCTATACATGGCAGTAACAAGAGCACAGTCTTTTACTGGGCTACACGTTGTATGTGAAGAGGACCAGAAGTAAATATTTCTCTGTAATGAGAGTAAAGAAATGGTATTTTCTTGCTAAGGTAGTAAAGAAATTCTCTTTTGCTTACATACTATTACCTTTTCCGCTATGCTCTGGGGTGGGGTGGGGTGGGGGGGGTGTTATTTTGCATTATCTTTCTTTCTTTTGAGGATACCCTTCTTTTGGAACTAGATAATTTTCTACATGAAACCTGTATTTGGCTCTATACTGAACCTTCCAAAAAAGAGAGGTAGATGGAGAATTCATTTAGTATTACTGCAGCAGCAAATGATCTGAGTCAAGTGGCCTGGTCAGATAATTAAACTACAACAGAGGAAGCTTGCAGAGTCAGTCAGTTGTGATTATCAGTCCAGTATGGTTGGATGTCTGATTCCTTCTGAAAAATTTGAAGTGGCTGCTTTTATTATCATTAATTGGGGAGTGCCAGCAACAAATCTGGAAGAATTACGCTGCCACTTCAAAGAAATTCCATATATATTTCAGTTGGAATATAGTTTAATGATGAATACGTGGCTGTTCATCTGCTCTTCTGCCCACCCCTCGGATTAATTCCCATGGTATGTGTCTGTCTTGTTCTGAATTCTTCTGTCTGTACGCAGTCTGCAACAGAATGGCAATAAATACGTATTCTTCCTTGGGGCTGTCTATCTTCTTAGGTGTTGTGTTTATATATTATATGCTTTAATTAGAAGCTTAATAATTTTAAAGCTACCTCCAGAGCATCTAGGAAAGTTCCTTTGATAGTGAAGCATTAAAGTGCCTCGCGGAACTAAACCTTGGAAGCCTTTCTGAAATATTTCCCTGCTAAGCAAGAGGGATGTCATGAAATGAAAGAAAAAAGGAAACAATGTTTCATATAAAGCACATTTAATCTAAACCAGGCTACTTCAGTATTGATGGTTTACTTGTGGAATTCAGCAATTTTAAAATAGAAATCTTGTATTAACTCCACCACATGTAGGATGAATTAATCACACAGAAATGCTCACGTTACTGTACATTGTAGCTACCAAAAAGCCGAAGCCCTGGAAGTTTAGGGAGGGTTGTAACTTTGAGTACAGCCGTCTTGATTTTAAAACAAAAACGTTCAGCTCCCAGCAACTTACGTAGTAGCATTTCTAATGTTTTTTAAACAGCTATTAATGTGGTCAAGCTGTGTTTTTTCTTCTTCTGTGTGTAATCATCTGCTCACTGGTGCACTCTAAAACTACTAGAAGGAGACAGAGGAGTGGCCTGCTGTGATTGATGGGGCGAGGCCCAGCAAACTGAAAGAGTCCCATCTGGATTAGGTTTTGGGAGCAGTCAGATGTTGAGAGGGAGGTCAGCAAGCCTTGCGTTAGCTCCCCCTCCTTCAACACCCCGATCATCCGCGCTCGTGCACGCGTTACATTGCTCACACGCCCTCATCCATAATTGATGCTTGCTTGGGGCAGATGCTGTATGGCCTGGGACTAGAGCAGCTGCTAAGTTTATGGAGAATAAAGGGAGCAGGATGGTACAGCAGGTATTTTCACTTTTATTTTCACTTGAAACTCTTAATTTTAGTCAAGCCAGGGCATTTCTTATAAGCAGCTGCACCACTGCATGCGAGACTTCTAATACATGTTTTGTTGCTTAAGTCTGAAGGCGGGCAGACGATGGAGGTGATTATGTATCTCTGCTGTACTCGATCTATCTGACAGAGCCGTTCGTATCACCAGCAGGTTTACGGAGTAATGCTGCATTTTTCTTCTTTGTTTCCGTGCCCTAAGGATATGATGCAGTTTGGCTCATTTAACTACAGTACAAGAGGCTTTCTCTAAATGTGAAATATCTCTTGCCAGAGAAACAAAATGCACCGAACAGAAAATAGAATAAAACAAACAATAAACTGTTAGTTAGACTTTAAAATGCAGGCAAGCAGAAAGGGTTTCACCGAACACATTTTTATGCTGAAAATGTGTTTTTAAAAAGGAACACTGCATAAGTAATGTTTTCTGTGCTCCGTCTTTTGTGTACAAACATAACAAGCTTGCTTTATTATGTTTTGACACTTTCATGCATTTCTTAATAATGAAATCCTTTCAGAGCAGAAGATGCTGAAAAGGCGTGTTGAGATCTGAGAGACTATAGAAGCATTTTAAATTCTAAGCTTTTCTTCAAATGGAGTCATATAGATGGAATGGGAGCGACTTCACTTACCTACATCATCAGAATGCTTTCTTTTTTTGTTCTTTAGAGTTCAACATTTAACCAGAAAGCAATAAATTTGATTTTATACACTGCCACGTAAAGCGTATTTCTCAGTTGAAATGTGGTTTTCATTAAAACTCGGGCCAGAACATTTAGCAGAGCCTGACTGTCTGCCATCCTTTGTTCTTCTTTCTGTTGCCAGCAACTACTTTATTAAAAACCATGCACAAAGTGAGCATTAAGGGGTCATTTAATCTTAAAGATACTTGGAACGGAGTCTTAAGGGACAGCTTTGGTTTAACCTCTCATGCCTAGGTTGTATTAAGTGATGTTCTGTGTACTGTCGTCTGCAGTTTTGAGATTACTCTGATACCTGAGTTCACAGGCTAATTTCAGATCAATATTTCCTGTTGCTTTTAGGGCCATTTCGTGTTTTCAACTTAATGCATTAGATCTATTATTTATTTTATTCATTTTAGTTCACTGTATTTTAAAGAGCACAATCAAGGGGTGTATTTTAAGTGATTATACTTAAAGAATTGTTGGTTCTTTAAAATCTGACTTGTGTAGTCTGGGGTTTGTGTCGATTACATGTATATACAAATGTGTGTTAGTCAACACTGCGTTGTTTTTGATATAAATTCATATTCTAAACAATAGGCTATTGGCTTGATACCCGTGTAAGCAGTGAAGAACGTGCTTATACACATATGCTTCTGTATTGCATTGTATTACTGCATTGGATGAATTGTGCATCATAAATTCACACTGATTTTAAAAGCTAAGAAAGGCTACAGTAGACACTGATTTTGAGAGATGAACAACTGAGATTTGTTGTCACTATAATTTTAAACTTATGACCTACAGTGGAGTGTTGAAATATAATGTGTGGCCCCCCCAGTTTAATGAACATGCAGTGCTTGGGCTGATAATCTGGTGTGGCAGTTTTCGTTTGTTAAACAGCAAGGCTGTAAATCCCTGAATATGTAGTAGTTATATATAAAAACAAAGCCCTGACCCTTTGTTGTTTATTTATTAATGGGGTCTCGGTTATAAATAAGTCATCCAGAGCTCAGCTTAGCAAGTCTAATGAAAGAGGTAGAAGAGTCTCAGCAACGTGAAGGTGCTGGGATTGCCAGCGCAGTTTGTCATTTTATGATACATCTAAATAGTGAATCATTTGGAGTTGCTGGAAAAAATAAAAGTTCGACCCCCTTAATTAAATATTAGCTGTAATTAGCTCTAAGAGTGAATGCTTTGAATATTAATTAGGGTCTCATGGAACTGCTGTCAATGTTAATGAGAAACAGTGGGGATCTCAGCAACATCTGGGTTAGTACTGGAGGTGGTATGAAAACCTTTAGATCAAATGCACCTGGACATTAGCCCTTGGTCCCTTGGTTGCCGTGATTGTTCTTTGTTAGCAGCTGCTGGCTCTAATGCCATGTTTACCAACTGACATGAAGGAATAGCTTAAGGACCAGCAATAACCAGCTACTGTTCCAAAGCCAGCACAGTAAAAATGCTGAGGTAGGCAGAAGGTCGAGTTGATGTTTGTGCTTAACACTTGCTGAAGTCCTTCCTGAAACAGTTAATTAAAAAATTTAAGGTCACCTGCTTCCCCTACAAGTTTTAAAAATACTGCTTTAACATTTAATAGATTTCTCTGGTGTAATCCGATCACTGCTGATTTTTTTCTTTTTTTTATTAGTAAAAATATTAGGTAAAAAAGAGAAGAGGAGGACCTTGTCATTTTAATGTAAGTGGATATAAGTCTACATTGACAAGAGTTTTTAACCTCCACTGAAATTTAAACAGGGCAAGTTTCAGTGCAGCACTACCCTTGGAATGATGATGGTACATGCAACTGAAACTTACTGACTCAACCCAGTGAAGGAGGGAAACGTCACTGTTTTCACTCGAAAGATGGTTGAATGAAGCAATGTAAACTACTTGCTCAAACTACTTTGCTACTAAAATAGTAGCAGAGATGGCATTAAAATTAGGGAGGGTTTGATAACTGGTATGAAGCTTTCATCTTTTAGGACGCAATGCCTGTTACAAAGGAAAACTTGATTTTCCCTTCTAAGCCTGCCGTGCACTGAAGCCTATTCCTGGGCTGTGATTTTGCAAACTCTTGAAAGGTCTTGAGTTTAGGACCGGTTCAGGTCAGAGAGCTGATGTCTGAATTAGTTGAAATTGGCTGGAAAGATCCTTAAGTACAAAGTGTAAAAGAATGGTTTTTTACCCATTCAGCCTATTTTGAAATTAGGAAATCAAGGACTGGTGAGTACGAATAAGAAAATCCCTACAATAGTCCTGTGTAAGTACTTGTATATGTTTGGGTGGGAGAAGGACAGAGTATTTTAAGAGCTAATTAAGCTTTTGCTCCAGTGTTCATTTTTACATGACTTGGTATTTAGAGGTATAATTTTATCTTGTAAATCAGTTCATCGGACTTTGGGATAGTGCCTGTATTAATGTGCTGTAGTGCTCTGTCATCTGCAGCACCATGGTTTGGACATCTTTTATATAGGTTCAGAAAGATTGTTCTGTACATTTCCTGCCCTAGGATTAGTTATTACTGTTTGGTGTGAGCAGAGCATTTAGTCAAAAGTCTCTAATTGCTAAATTAACATGCTTGGCTATCCTTTATTGTATCAATCATAAAGATGGATCCATCTGTAAAGAGATGAGGGCATTTGTTTTTAATTGTGTAGGCTTATTGTAATATGGAAATGAAATACTATTGTCTTCAGATTTAAAGCCTTTGAAATTCCTAAATCTATTTCTTCTGACAGCCTACAAAATAGACTTTTATATTAAGTGATGCATTTTTGGATTCAGATGTTTAATCATTTGATTGGATTTCATTATTATTTTCAATTTGTGGCATACAGTTGTTCAATACAGCATACCTCAGACTATTTCTGAATATCTCATAGAACATTATTTCATATAAGTATTTTCAGTATACAGCTACGTTAGCAGTATGTACCCAATTTCTGCTCTGTGTCGGTTGCATATGTTGTGTTCTGCAAATGGTAAGTCAGGATGGATCGCAGACCACGGGCTAACCTTATCAGAGCTCGATATTGGCAGTTGCCCTCAGCAGCCTTTGGAATAAGCTGAGCTTTGGCCCTCTTTGTTATCTGAGTTGAGACATTAGTTCAGGTAGATTTCACTGACCTTTTCCAGTTAAAGAATACAATTATCCAGAGAACAGCAGATTTGTCTAATTATAGTATGATTTAATAGGTTAGCAAAATGGATTTAATTCAGATAAGAATTTTTCTCCTCAAGAAACAACCGTTGTTCCCTTTTCAGGCCAGCAATCTCAGCAGAATACTGTCATCACATTCTGTGTTATGTGTACAGGATCATCGCTTATTTAATCTCACGCCACATTTCTTCTTCCCTTTTTTTTCCCTTTTGATTTTTACAGGGTAATCAGGAAGCTACAGCACCTCCTGACACAATGGCACAGCCTTATGCCTCAGCCCAGTTTGCTCCACCTCAGAATGGTATCCCTGCAGAATACACAGCCCCACATCCTCATCCAGCTCCAGACTACACAGGCCAAACCACTGTTCCAGAGCACACGTTAAATATGTACCCTCCTGCTCAGACACACTCTGAACAGAGTGCAGCTGACACAAATGCACAAACTGTCTCCGGCACAGCCACAGTAAGTCAAGGCTACAGCTATTTCTCAAGTAGTGTGTTTCAAGTTACCTGTGTGTTTATTGATAACATTTATTCTTATGTTGCGCTTCGTAGTTTGGCACATCATTCGTTTTGGGATTACTCACCCTTTCAAGGTGGAAAGTCTGTCAAAGTTTGTTGTAGAACTTGAAGAATATAACGTTGCTGCTTTTGGAGCCTCTTAGTAGGTGTGGGAGCTTTGTAGGATCTGCAGTTGCCCTGTTGCCCTTTCTACAGTATTAGACAGACAAAATGATTAATAGAAGCCCATGAATCATATAAGTAAGTTTGACTAAGTCCAATATGGAAAAATATTGCAAAAGAGTGTTTGTTATCATTCATTTGGAGGGAAAAATAATCCCAAGCCAGACTAATTTTGTTACTTTTGGTGACCTCTGTATTTTTGATACTCTTGAGTAGTTTTAATAGAAGTGCTTGTTGAATGATACGTACTAAAGTTACTTGCAGAGCTGTGTGAACGATTGTTGTGAAGGGCACGTCTGTAATACTGTATTTTCTAGAGAGCTTGTTTGTGCATCCGTTGCCAAAGCTGTGTGTGGGTCTCTGCTCAACAGGGCAGAAATGATAGACTTTGCTTCTATTCGATTTATATGTGAAGTTCTGAAGTGTCATGAATTATGCAAGAGACTCCTTGGATGGCCCTGCCTTGTAATTTAAGTCACAAATTTCACACATTGATAGTTTAGTGCTTCTATCTTAATTCTAGACTGGGACCCGATATATCCAGTGCCAACAGCTGGTAGATTTCAGAGCCATCAACCCCCTGCGTTAATGGGTGGGATCTAGCACAGCGCAGACAGCACGCTGCAGTTTGAGCATGCGCTTGGAGCACCTCTGCTAGCTGTCGTCCTCCTTGTCACAGCCATGCTCCGTACCTCATCTGACCTCCCCTTCCTCCCCTGGCTTATACCCAACCTAAAAAGTTTCATGCATTAGGGCAAGAAGAAAGGGGAAGCATGTTCCCTAATGGAGTTGTTCTCAAGATTTATGTTTATTGCCATGTCACTAGTTACTTTATAGAGTATGAACAAGAAAGTAAAGCAATAGCCCAAGCACAGAAGACTACTCCATGCTACTGTCATGGAGATGTTCTTGTGAATTAATTACAGGTTTGTGGTTTATGCAGTGAAATGTTTCAGTCCTGTTACTTTTAACTCAGTAACTTTTTATTGCCCTGATTGGCCCTTTGCTCTAGTAACTAGCTGAAGATGAAGAGCATCCTATTTGCTTCTATCTCATAGTGCCCTTTGCAGCTCTGCAGCGTCCCCTCTTGTTCATCTTTTGCCAAGTTAACTTGATGGTTCTTACCAGCTTTTCACATTTTTGATTTCTGCCAAACTCTTCTTATCTGCTACTGTCATTGGTTTAGAGCAGGAACCCTAAGCTGAATAGATGCTCCAGAAGGGATGGAATATTGACTAAAAATACAGTCTTTCCTACTGTCCTGTCTCATTCTTTTTGTATTCTACTCTGTGGCTTGCTCTTTTGACCACTGCGGCAGACTGAGCAGTCCGCTGTGATGCCCAGCTCAGCCTTGTGATACTTTGAGACGGTTGGTCTGTTTGCGGTTTGGTTCTGAAAGTAAAAGCCCGTCAGTGCTGAAATCAACCGTAAAACACCTGTCGATGCGACTGGGACAGGAGCTCGTCTCTCATCATTTATTGCTTTCAATTTATTGTGTTTCCTCACCCCTTTTTTGATTTTTCAGTTCGAAGAAGAGTTAGTCTCTTTATCGCAGAAGTCAGGTATGCATTTGTCCAACATGTTCCATAGTGAAGGCTGAAGAAAAGAAATAATTTGGATTGTCTGCAATGCCTTTACCTTCTTCAAGTGCTCTGTTCCATCTCAGCTTTAGCAAATCCAGTGATTCCCTTGAAAGCTTCCTGCTTCTGATGTACTAATAGGCTTTATTGTTATTTGGTTTTGTACCCTTTGCTATCTGCTTCTCTTAGTTCCTTTTTGCCTTCCTAATATCCAACTTAGATTTTACCAGTCATACCCTTTCTCCCTTCTGGTTCCACTTGGAGTGAATTTCCATTCTCTGAAGGATAACACTTCAATTCCAGTAACCTTTTGTGTTTGGGGAATAGAGTATGGTTATTTGCTCTTTGTATTATGGAGCCTTTTCTTGCCTTCCTGTTTCCCTTTTTACAGAGGAGTGCACATAAGTTTTTGAAGTAGCTCCCATGCTGTTTGTAAAGAATTACATTTCCTTACTTTTGACTTTAGGGTATTTTTGAGAAAGTTTTCTTTTATTTTTTAAAAAGATGTTTTTTCTAGATTGCAATGTTACATTGAAAGTTGTGGATACTATCCCTCCCTGGAGAACAATGCATTGAAATTACAAGTTTACAAGATGTGTGTCTCTGTGGATCTACATTGTTCAAAGTAGCCTTGACATTTAACATATTACTCACCAGATAGTTTTACAAATTTACAGTCAGATATTGTTTGCACAATTTAATTATGGGCACCGAGATCTAAAATCTGTTATGCTCTGTCTCGCTAGCATTGCGCTGAACACGCTGCAGAGGCACTATAAATAGGTATATGCAGATGGATCCCAGGCAGATTTGACATGAGCTTTGTGATATTACGAGGGTCCAGCTGTGTACACCTCTCTGTAGGTTTAATAATACAAGTTTTTATTATGAAACAGAGCTTCAGTACCACTGTGTCAACATTGTAACTCCATGTGGTCGTTATTGTTGAAGAAAAAAAAAATTGTTTCTTTCCAGTTCCTGCTAGGTTTCTGAATAGTTGGTGTCCAGTCTTAAAGAATTTTTAAGTGTGGTTGACGCAGGGATGTAGTGGCATTTGTTTGGTAGGTTCCGGTGTTTTTACGTAGTTTCCTTTCAGTAAGCTGTATTACATGCATTTGAAAGAAGAATGATCAGTTGGCCATTCACAAAAGAACACTGTTGTGATTAATGTAGATTAGACAGGCTGTTATAGGAGGCAAGACCAGGTTTTGCATTTTCTTTTTCACATGCATATTTACGTACGTGGGAAGCTGGATATACGACTGAAAATGGATCTTAAGATTTTGAAATGTGAAGCCAGTACGCTGCAGAGCAATTACCTAGTTTGTTGAACTACTACCAGAGTGACTTAACCTCACCCGTGAAGGATGTATTCCACACTGAGGTTAGACACATCCCCTGGCTTCCTGTGTGTCACAGTTTCTTTCTTTTTGCCTGAAAGAATCATACGCTGAAGCTAGAGCTCACATCGGGTCTAGTGCAACTTAAACCCCAATAAAGATACTAATAATAAAGATAAAAATAAAAATGTTCCATGCAACTTCACTTGAATCCTGCACTGCAGAGCCGAATGTGATCCTGGCCCAGTTGGAACTGCAGTCTCTATCCCCATTTGAGGCAAATTGAACAAAATTCCAGTCATCAGGTTTATGACAGGTTTGCAATTTTGTGCACAGTGGAGTGAAAGTGCCTATAGAAAGTCCATAGACTCGATTTCATTATGAGTAGAATCCATAGGCTCTAGTGAAGGTTTCTTGTGTTCTTCGGTCATTCAGAGCCTTGCAAAATGGGTGTGGGGTACTACCAGGCTGAGCTGAGAGTGCCTGAAGCCGACTCGGGGTTGGTGTGGGACATAATGAACACAGCCCTACAGAACAGGCAGTATTTCCTGTGTGCTGTGAAAGCCAGCAGACCTGATCAGAAAAGACTGTACGCTTTTCTTTGATTAAAACTAAAATATTTTTGTTGAGAACTTAATAGGAAGGGATCCTATTTTCCCTCTTCACAAAAACCCTTTCATACCGTGAGCTTCTCCAGGGAGCACGCAGAACGAATATCTGAATATAATGCTCTGGGGATCTTTTGTCATTGTGGACTTCCAGCTGGTTTGGGCATCTATCCTATTCAAAACCATGCCATTTCTCTTACACCTCTCTGTTAATTTAATTCCAAAGTTCTTTTCAGTTAAAGAACGTTTTCTTGCTTGCTTTTGCTCAAATTGACTAACAAGCACTTTGAAAATTGCAATTAAGGAGTACAGAATGTTCTGATACTGTTAAGGTTTTATTTTTCTGCGTGTTATGCTGAACTAATTCAAATATGATTTAATGGGCATTCATTTAGCAGTGAAGATAAGGGATTAGAAATGCTCTTGTACTTTCATAAGGTGTGTTTCCTAGTGAATTTTTTTAATCTACCTTTAATCTAAATAGCGTAAACCGGTATTCTGTTAGGGTACGTGTTGGACAGGATTAGATTGTATGTACAGGGATTACTAACTTTGTATTGCGATCTACGAAACAGCAGAAAGCGTACAGGATGAAAGGGAAGTAAATGTCTAAAGACAGGATGATTTAGCTGAAATAATATGAAATCATCTGTAGGTAATAAAATACTGTCAAAAGTTACTTTGAGTCTTCTCTGAATAATATGTTTTTTATCTTTTTGGATCGATATGTTTGTTTAACTTTAATCGAGGAAGTAGTCCATCTGAGTGTATGCATAATCAATACTCATCCAGTACTGGCTTATTTAAGTGCTGGTAGTCTTGGAGTTGCATAGCATCAAATGTGCTTTTAGTCATTAACAAAAATAGTAAATTGCTTCTTTCAAGAAGGATGGATCAATGATAAGTGTGTTACAAACTTATGGTAAAAGTAGCGTCTGATGACTTTGCAGGGTGGTTTTGAATGTTAAGTTAAATAGTTACATATTTTGAAGTATTTTAAAGTAAGGCAATGGATAATTTTATGAATTATGAAAACACCTTGTACCTGGGTACATATATATGTGTGTGTATATATAGTTCTGAGGGTAAAACTTGTTCAATTCTTGCCTGGGGTTCTTCCTGCACAACTTATGTTGAAAGGAGATGAGTGTGTAAATACAAAAGGCTTTAACTGGGCGTGTGTCAGAAAGCAGGGAACAGTAAAGGGGATTTGGTTTCTCTAGTGTTTCCTATTCTAAGTGTATTACACTGACAATGAAGTAACTATCACGGTGTGGTAAAAATGGAGTTTGTAATAATGCTGTGCCTTGTGTGTGTGTATATATATAAAAATATTCTGCTCTAAACTCAGTTCTGCTTTTGCATTAGAGTAAGCTTGAGGTCACAGTGCAGTCTTCTCTGCCTTGGACTATGGCTTGACCAGGTTTAAGAAGCTGAAAAGCCTTGATAAGAATATATATAAAAATATTCTGCTCTAAACTCAGTTCTGCTTTTGCATTAGAGTAAGCTTGAGGTCACAGTGCAGTCTTTCTGCCTTGGACTATGGCTTGACCAGGTTTAAGAAGCTGAAAAGCCTTGATAAGATGTGTGCTTGGACGGGAGTCCTCGAGGGGAGCGCAGTTTACTTGGAGGAGCGTTGGCGATTCTGTGCCTACTGCTTTTCTGTCTAAGGTGGTTCTCGATCAATACCCAGCATGACATTAGGGGGTGCAGTGCTGCTGAAGTCCTGTAGAAGACATGCAGTGCAGAGGTGTGGGGTGACTGTGACCAGTGAAGATGATGAGGTATTTTTCATATAACTTTGCTGCTATAACT
>NW_010391514.1:87917-106851 GCF_000710305.1 Buceros rhinoceros silvestris | reverse complement strand
GCTGTGGCATCTGCTGGACTTGATACTCTCTGTGATAATAATTGATACATGAGATACGAGGTGTCTGTTGTTACTGTTGCCCTGCTTTGCCTTAACATTTTGTATATTCTTTGAGATCTAATGGTTTGTAAGTTCGATGGGTTCTTTTCTTGGTATAATTATGTCCTGGTTTGTGCATGCTTTAGTCATGTTGTGGAAGTTCCTTCATCTAAGGATTTGGGAAGGCTTAGTGACGCTCTAGACTGAAAAATTACTTACCGTGTTGTGTTGAATTTGGTTGTTTGGGGAAGAGAAAGATATACAAACTTTGATGTGGGGTTTTTTTTCGGGGGGGGGGGTTGCGGTTGCTTTTTTTTTTTTGGTACTGATTTCTCAGTGCTTTTTAACTTGGGCAAGAAAACTGATAGTAGCAAGTATTTATTGAAAAGCGCCTTATTACATTGTCTGAGCCTGCAGGTGGGTAGGTTGTTACTGCAGTTTTCTGCAGCATATTTCTATTTTTCATCCACCATTTTTCCTGCTCTGTTCTTTAAGTTATTGGTATAAGTCATTTCTTTTCCCCCTTTCTTTCTTTCTTTTCTCCCTGATGCTCTTCTCCCAGTATTATATTCCTGGTCTTTCCATCTCCTGGGGGTGTGGGATACCTCAGCTGTTTCAGGAAATTCTATTCCATATTTAACAGTGGGCTATATCCTACTTGGTTTACAGTCATCCATCAATTGTTCTTTTAACAGCATGTCATTGAAGCGGAGATGTTTAAAACAAAGTTCTTTGCACTTTGATGGTTCTTGGGTAACTGCGGTTGTGCTCATTAGCCTTGCTGTAACTTCCTTGAATATACCAAGTATATTCATAGTGAGTGGGACACTTCCAGTGCTGCTGAGCTCAGCTGGGCTTACCTTTGTCTCTGAGCAAACTTGCTTTTACCGAGTAGGTTTTTATGGGGCACCTGCAGTGTGGATCCTGGAACTGCCTCTTGTGGCTTGGAGGTGAAAAAGTGACAAGCTTGCCTGTGTGTGTAGTTCTGTCTGGAAAGCGTGCCGAGCAGAATTTCGGTGCAGAAAACCGTGTCAATCATTTCTCTCAGAGTGGTGCTCAGAGGACTGTGCTCCCCCTGCAGAGGAGCTTGGAACTTTTCTCCGTGCAGCGGCTGCCTTGCCAGCCTCATTTTCCGATGGGTATTTTTTATTGCTATCGATGACCCAGTTTTTATCCTATTTCAATTCCGTATTTTTGCCTGTAGATGCTTGCCACCGTAGATAATTGATAATACTTTTACAATTCTTAGAGCAGTGTTTATTCATCTAAATCATACCCTGCTGGTGCAGGCTATTGTATCAGCATGGTCTGCCGTTTCACTTACACTACCTATTATACTTGGTCCCAACTGATACTTGAAGAAAATATATCAAGGAGCTTTTTTGAAGACCCTAAGTGCTTCAGAGCTGCAGAAACAACCAACCTGGTCCAGCTCCTACTCTATAGTGAAGAGATCAAAACTGACGTCTCAAATCGGTAACATAATGCCGCGATGGTTTGGTGAGGCAGGGTAATGACTTGTGATCATAGGCATTATTACTTCTAAGAGGCTTCCTGGCTGAGACCCCTGCCTGTAAAAGTTGTACCTGTGCCCCATGTGTATATCTTTGCTTATGCTAAGGAATAGCAGGAACATATTGCTCACTTTAGCAGCACTTTTACCTGCTCCAAAATAGATTCTTCTCAAGAATATAGAATCTTACATCGGCTGTTTTCTGTGATGGTGTTTATAAACCGCCTGGTTGTATACTGAGTTGTTTAGCTTGTGAGGAAGATAACCACCTTTTTCTCCTGTGTTGCTGAGCTAACCTGGGCTTTGCTCCCAGCAAGTCCTTGCCATTCTGTAGGGGGTGTCGGGTGTGAGGAGAGCAGCTGTTCTGCTGCTGGCTCCCTGTGCCCCAGCACCCGCATCAGCATGGCTGGGGTTTCTTCTGATATCTCAGCAACCGAGCCCAGGGATTTTGGTGCTTCAGCTTCTTTTTCCTTTTTATCCTGATAGCAAGAAAGGGTTGCAAATGTGATATTGAAACAGAAAACATAAAAATTATTATTCTGGGGGTTTTTTTGAGATATTGTGATTTTAACTTCCATGATATTTCAGTGCTTGAAATTGGTGAAGTAATAAAGCTGAAGCTCTTCCCCCCAAACGAACAACCAACCTCCCAAAATCCCATTGGGGTCAAGAGAGCAATTACTCTCTAGTCATGTTTGCTCAGATAAATTAGGTGAATGCCGTTGAATACCCCCCGAATGTTCCTGGTGGGGCAGACTCTCTGCTCTTAGCTCACTTGAGCAGGTAATTCCAGGAACTCTAAGGCAGATTTGAAGGACAAAACATGCCGAGGCCTCTTTAGTCACATTTTCATCCAGAGATATAGCCTTATTACTCCAACTTGATTCTGAAAAGCATTACCAATTAATTTCTATCTGCTGAGATTAATTGACCAATTAAACAATTTAAGATTTTCTTTCTGCTTGACCCTGAAAGATTTAACAATACTGGTTTTTTGAGTTTTCTTTTACTTCATGTTGTCTCTTGGGCTCTTTACTTCTCCATACCAATTCCTTTACATGTTGCATCCCTGACATTTTCTTCTCTCTATGCAGTCTCAGTAGCTGTGGCATCCAAATGCTTTGTCTGTGCTCTGTATTCTGATGGTGTCAAGAAAAACATTCGTTGCACATTTTGCTGAGTAAACTGAGGATAAATTTCAAAGGGGATCTTGGTATGATGAAATAGCTAATTACAACTTAGTTTGTGTTTGACCTTCTGCATCTTTGCTTCATGTTACAACATGGTAATTAAAATTGATCCTTACAGGGGGGATTTTTTTGGTGAAAATTAGCTCTCATTTTCACAGGAGTGCTTGTGCTAGGTTAGGTAAGACTAATGATGTTTTCCATTCCCTTGTAATTGGCATGCAAATGATAGTTAATGGTTTGCAACTTTATCAGAAGGTGTGGATTCCTCCCTGTACCAGCTCTTTGTAACTGCAGTATAAACTTGCGTCTTGCCTGGAGTACTTTGTGTAATGTCATGAGGAGAATATGCTTATAACTTCTTGGTCAACCAACAACATCCTTTGGTCCTTGCTTGTGAGAAACTGGCTCTCCGTTAGAGGTTCGAATGGTCAGGTAGCACGGATGGGTGAAAAGCTAATAAGGTTTATAGGTAAAAGCTCTGAAGACCCTTTGGATAGGCTTCCTCCCTTCCTTAGATCATAAGGCTGATTTTCTATTAATGTGACAGTCTTTGCCTGGGGTTACACAAGAGCTAAACTTACTCACTTGCATGACTACACGTGGGTCTCACTTAAGGATGGCTTAGGGGCTTATTATCTCCCAAGGCAACTCTGAAAATATTTTTTTTCAAGTCCTGTTTATACTCTCAAGTTTCCAGTCCTCTCCCACACACCTATCGCTTCAGCTTTCCCACACACCCACCTACCTGCCCACAGAATTACTTTAAATGTTACTCATGTGTAGGCTTACTTACCCTTTCTCCCTGCTTAGTCTGTTCCCTTTCTAGGGTCAGTATGAAAAAGCGGCTTGAATCAAACATTTAACGTTGCTGTCCATCAGTATTGGAAAGACGGTAGCGAGGCACGTCGGTCTGTCTTGGCTTGCCCTGCAAGCAGGTGAATCCTTTAAGACTGAAGCTGCTTTATGGTCTATCAGTGACGTGACAGGGTGAAATCCACATCCCAAGCAGAAGTAGAGAGAGGACAATTTTCTCATTAACTTGATAAGCATTCAGGAAGTGGTTAGAAGTTCTTCCTTTCAGACTTTGCTGGAAAAGCAATTAGACTGAGCTAATAATCCAGCACGCACATGGTGCTGTATTTGGTCTTTCCATGATACGCAGAAAGATTTGAGGGGTCACTTTAAATTGCACAGGTTTAGACATTAAATGGCCAATAATTTATTAATAAACTGTAGAAATAGGTAGGATGGAAGGTGTAAGTTATAAAGTAACCTCTTTCTGTTCTGACTTGAAATAATTCCACATATATGGCGATTTCTTTACCAAAGTGTGATATGGAAATACTAATTTATGTGCCAAGATTCTTGCTGCAGTTTGAGGAAGACAGAATAGTGGTGGTGGGGGGCAGTTTTCCCGTCCTGGTTCTACTGGAAGATGATAGTGCAGGTCCACTCAGGCCGTTCGGCTATAGGAGATGGACTTTGGTTATGAAAGCGTTCACTGTGTTCTGTACTGTCCTGCAGGTAACTGGGGATTGAAACTATTGACAGGAACTAAGAAAACTGTCTTAGTGAATCTGAACTTTTGAGCTTATGATTTTCTGATTTAAAGAAAATTATTTCTTAATATTCTTATTACTATGCTTTTCTGATTTCTGTTAAACCCAAAATGCTTTAAGATGTAACATCAGTAAATCAGAATAATACTACGTGTGCAGGTCAGGTGCTCTTAAAGCTAAATTTACTCTTGCTGTCAGAGGTTTTGTTCCCAGTTAAGATAGTTTATACTTTGCATATGCATCTTGTAGCTAGAAAGTATTTAAAGTAATGCGCACATTTGATAATTAATTTAAAATATGCACTTACAGTAGAATGACTCTACCAAAATGTCACTTGCCTTTCTCTCACAGGACAATCAAACCCCCTGTTCTGTTTCTTCATGTGAAACCTCCTTAGTTGTTCTGTAGTGAAGTTCTTTCATGTCCATATGTGAGCAGTTGTGAACTTCAAAAGAGATAGTGTCAGCTGATTAAAGTATAACTTCATCTTATTGGGGTTTTTCTGAGATGTGAGTAGTTGCTATGTGCTTTTTACTTATGAGATTAAAGGTGAACACTTAGTTACTTTGGCACTGCAGGAGTGGAGGGTAAATATTTCCTAATATATTTGAGAAGGTTTTATATCAGATATATTATTTTTTAAATTGCATAAATGCAAAACATCACTCTTCTTCTGCTTGCCTCTTGCTTGCTTGTAATCTTTGTGTGCTTTTTAGTTGTTTTATCTTCCTTTTCATTCCCTTTCTATAATCTTCCTCTGGTTTTCCTTTTATGTTATTTTCCATGTGCTTGCTTTGTCTTTTCTTCCTGCTTCTTCCCAGTTTTTGCTCATTCCAAGATTATCCAGTAGTCTACTTTCAGCCCCTGCCTCCCTGCCCCCTCCCAAAAAAGCCATCTACCATTGATTTTAAGGTGGCATGGGGAGAATATGTAATCTTCGGAAGGGAAGATGCAGTGGATTTGAAGAAGATAGTCAAATTCTCTGTTAGTTTTGCATCTTGCTGGTTCTAGATGTTTTCTCAGATGGTGTGCCACACAGCTGTGTTGCAGTATCAGCACATCACTGAGTGGTTTGGATTGGAAGGGAACTTAAAAATCATCTAGTTACTTTTTCTTGCTTTAGAAAAGCCTCTCAACCTCTTGATCAGAGAGAACTCTCAGGCCTTCTGGTACTCTTGCTTAAAGGGGCTTTCTGCATTTGCTTTTCCAGCAGAGACCGCTTTCCATCTCACCCACTGAGAGAGTTGTCACTGCCATGGAACTTCTCTTCCCTGTCTGAGAACTGCCTCTGAACCACAGTCACGGTCTTACCCCGGTATATAAATGAGATGCCAAGGGCAGGAGAGTGTGTAAAAACCTTCAGGTCCTTCAGCCACAGCAATCGGGTCTGTAAAAATGCTTGTGCAAAGGAGGGGATTCAAGGGTGCCCGGGTGGCAGCTTCTTGTCAGCCTCTACCATGAGGTCTAATAACACTTCCAGGAGTGGTAGGCAAAGAACTGTCTGTTGGTGGAACAGAGGATCCCAAAGATTATTTGCCATTCAGGACATCTCAATCTTTATCTATTGATTGCTTGCAGATTCTGTAATAAGACCAGCACTGCCTCCCGGTCTTCCTTCTTCTTTGAAAAGTAAGAATGGAGGGGTTCTCTTGACTTGCTTTTTTGCTTTGGATTGTAATTAAAATGCTTTTCTTTTATTCTGTGGTTTAGAAAAGGGGAAAAAAACCCAGCAGCAGAATGCCTTCAGATTCAATCAAACGAGGAAAGTGTGATTGCAATCGTCAAGTCTCTTCTGTGATTTTTGTTTCTGATATAAAAAGAGCATCAAAATATGTCAACTATTTAATTTAATAAGGATTCACAAAAGTTCCAGCTGTTCCAGAATAGTATCTAAATATTTGATTTGAAAACAACATGCGTACCAACACTGCAATGTATTGCTGGCCTGATCCGGAAAGATCTAAGCTTCCTGGTAGCTTCAGTGAATAAAAGATCTGGTGGGTTTTAAGCAGACAATGTGTGAGATAGGAGAAGTCTGCAAAACCGAATGGAAACTGTGGAAATTCACTATTTTCAAGTTATAATAATGCTGGCATACCTAATTCTGGTTTTCATAATGACATGATTTATGTTGTAATATGTTCATAATACAAAATACTTTATCTTATTGCTGCCCTTATTTAAAGAGACATATTGCCAAAAATATAATTCTAAAATGTCTGTTTACTTAAAATATTTGATAGTGTTAATCTTAGCCTGAAATGATATTCAAAGAAGAAATTCTATGGTTTTTCACTTAAATCAAGGAACAATTAATAGTTTAGGCTAGAAAAATTTGCTTTTAACTTGTGCATTTACTTTCAAATGTAGCAATTCTGTGGTGAATTTGCTCAGAGTCTTTATTCTTTTGGGGTTAGGGGTACGGAAATATTGGGGCTGTGCTGTGAAATGTTTTCTCACGGACGCGTTCTCTCCCCTTCATTTCTTTCTTACATAGTTTTCAATGCAGTGTTACCAAATTTAATGGAAGTGATGCTGAGTTTCACCTCTGAATATTCATATTTCCTTGATGTCATACATAAGCTCTTCCTTTTTTTTTTTTTTCTTTAACAGAGAACTGGGGGGGACAGGTGGCAAACTGTCCTAACCTGGAGCAGCAGAAATAGTGGAGCTTTGTGGTTTATGTTTGAAAATTGCTGAAGTTAAGGCGCAGACTGGCAGTGCACGTTCTTGTGAAATGGCTCACGCGTGCAATAAAAGCACTTTCACACCAGCATATAATGTTGCGTTGGCTTCTTCCTGTCACCAGCAAGCATTTCCAATTTTAGAACATTCTGCCCCTCATTTCTGAGCTAGGCTTCCTCTTTTTTTTTTTCCCCCTGATGAGTTGGAAGTGTTGCAGATCCATTACTTTTATCTTTCTGTTCTCAGAAGAAATTTGTAGCCTTTTCCCATGTTTCTTGTCATTTTGCATGAACAGCAAAATCAGCTTTCCAAAGATTCTGGTACTTTTTATAGACACAACATGTTCAGTCAGAGTGTCTGAATCACTGGTTCTGTTCTGCGCTTTCTGATGGAAAGAGCCAAGGTTTTTCTCTTTTTAGTATTATTGTTACAGCAGGAGATACTTCTGTTTTCAACACAGATGTGGAGTTGGGTTTTTTCGTTATATTTTTAGTGGGTTTTTTCCTTCAGATACATTCTTCCAGGATAGCAAAGTCACTACGTATCAGCCTCCCATGTGTCCACCTTAGCCCAGTGCATCTAATTTTTCTGCCTGGAACATTTAGCCAGATGCAGTTTGAAGATTTGGGATATTTGTCTGAGGTTTTTCTGAAGTTAAGACTCCCAGATAGACTATTACATGCTTAGAAATGCAGCTCACTCCCTGTGTGCTAGATGATACAGGTGACCTTAACTGTGCACGTGTAGCAAGTCCTGTCTATAGTAAAAATAAGTCGGTTGGTATGTCACATCTCTGATGTGTGGCAGCACCAGTCATGTATGCCCTGACCACCCACTATATGAAATTGCTTTCTACTTTCATCAGCTGTTTAGTATCTCTGTAGATACTATTTTCAACTGAATCTAGCTTCAGTGTCTCCAGTTTCTGAAACACTCATAATGTATTGGCCCAAATTTGAGTAGCTTTCTAATTAATTGAATTATTGAGCTGACATGCTCATTTGACATATTTCCGATACTGATCATTTAGACCTGCTAAGTATAGAACCAGCTCACTAGCATAGTTTAGGAGCCTGGTATTTTTTATTTTGATTGAACTCACTCTGTCCTATCTTTTAAGCCTTTTACCTTCAGTGGGAAGGAAGGAGCGCTCACATTCCTGGGCATTCCAGGTCTGTGTTTTCATTTCTCTATCTGTTCTCTTCCGTGAAGAATGGTACTTTATCTTCATTACAAATGAAAGGGGACTTTTTTGGTTCAGCGTAGAGTTACTCCTTATTACTTCAGGCATTCACAGGAAGGTGTAGCATAGTCATCCCACTCGTACCAGCCTGAAGCTGTTTAACAGTCTGCAGTCTAACAGGCATTGAAGCGCACTCTGTTCTCTTCTGGAAAGCTGTGTTCCCTCAGGTGTGTGGGGAACGTTCATTCTTGCTGCTGGGACTGAAAAGAGGGGAACGAGGCTGCCTGGTGCTGATTGTCGAAGTTTGTTGTCTCTGCATCAAACTGTGCCTTTGCTACAAGGGTCTGGTCATTGTCATGCTTCTCAGGTGAAGAAACTTATATAAAACTAGGAAATCCCTGAGATTTAGCTGAAAGTACTAATCCTTCGGGGGTGCTTTGTAATGCCGTGCCCTACTCATCAAGTGCAGCAATCAAATGTGATATTTTCTTGGCAGTTTTCAGTAAGAGAAGGTATTTTGTGGCAAATGTTATTTACATTCTTTATGGGTGGGTTTTTTGGTAAATTAAATAGTGCCCAGGTGATGAATATGCTCTCACATTTGCTAAAATACCTTTGTGCCTTGACCTTCTTCTGAGAAGATGTGTGAAAACTCTATGTAGTGCATATTTTGGCCAATTCTGTCACCAAGAGAAAGAGCTGCGAGGGCTCCAAGAGGATTTTTTTCTTTATTCGCTTCAGTGTTATCTCTGTAGTCATGAATTCTCTGTCCACTCTGCTGTAAAGGCTGAGTGGGAAATACACAAAATATCTGTTAATGCTGCAGGAATATAACACGGGGGTTTGGTGTTGCACTGTACCAGCTTGTTGGTGCTGATGAATTACCTTGTCACAGAGATGTAACCAATGTTATGAAATCTCACTGGGGTGTTTTCCCTCATAGAGATGTCACGGGGACTCAAGGAGGATGTATGACATGCCTTAGGACCGGAATGTGTTGTCTGCTTTGGTGCAGCCGAGGGACTAAGGGGTTTATATTTCTAGCAGCTTGTCAGGGCACAAGGCAATCTATTGGAGCATTGTAGGTCCGCTCTAACCTGATTTCAAATGCAAGGCAACCCTCCTTTGTTTTCTGTAAAATTTCTGACGTTTTACCAGATGATGATTCCTTATATGAGGGAAGTTGAATTTCATTTCCTATGGCTCTTATGGGGTAGCACAAAACAATTTGAGACACAGAGCTTACAAGCTTGTGACCTCAAATGATAAAGGTATTTCTTTATATTCAAGAGTTCTTTAGATTTGGGAGTGGCCTGTGTAAGACTGAGATATTTCTGAATGTGATGCTACTGCTTTAATCTAGAGTGATGATTTTTTTTTTTTCTTTCTTGTTGGGTTTAGAGGATGATCCCCTCCAAGCATCTCATGAAAAGACAGATTTCATCGTTACGACCATTTTGTGAGATTTTGCTGAATTGCAATTATTTTCTTTCCACTTTTGCAGGGGAGGAGCTAGGGTATAAGTAGATTAACCTGCCAGTGGCAAATCTGTGGCAAAATAGATGGCAGAAGCTGGGGGTCCTGAGCCCAGGTGTCTAGGCTGAGAGATAGGCTTTTTCCCATACCAACAGAATGCTCTTGCTGAATTTCCTTTTGAACTGATGTGTGTGTTTGGAGCATTGAGGGTTGAATAGATCAATCTAAGTTTGACTTGTGTGAATGCTGTATTTCAGGTGTATGAGTAAGAAAAAGAGTTGTTACGACACTCTGATACTTAGGAAATTTACATCCTTTTTTAAAAAGGTGAAACTCTGCAGCTTGTTTTATACCATGCAGACCATGGGAAGTTGGCATATCTTCACCCACCTGCACCAAGCCCCCCTCCTTGGGATATGTGATGAGGTGCTACCACACACAGTGACAAGATGCATGTGCTCCTTTGCTTTCGCATGGTTTCCGGCTCTCTTCCACAGAGCAAGGGGATTGAGAAGTCAAAGATGGGGCTGAGGAACAAAACTGCTGTCAGGATTGTGGCAAAGGTGACAAGGGTCTAAACCTCCCTGTAGCATGCTAAATGTGAAGGTGTTCTGCTGTGTTGTTGAGCTTTGCAGATCCACAGACAGGTGGCTGTCGAGAGACAGGGAGACTGAAAACTGGCCTTTGACTTTACTGGGTCGTTGAGTTTAAAACCTAAACTGCAAAGTCTTGAGAAAGCTGCAGGAAGGGTGGCAGGAGATCACAACATGGACAAGGAGAGCATGACTGGGAGCAGGGCTGACTGACAGCGTCTACTTGGAGGAGGGCACTGTAGAGAGCAAAGGACCTCAGTAACTCCTGAATCTGTTCCACCTCTAGCAAAGTTATTCATGATTGGGGTTTTTTTTCTGCAATAAAGGCAGCAGGCAAGGCCAGTAGTAGTTCTCAGCAAGCAGAAATTCCTCTGCGATAGAGATCGAATTCTGGTTCTTCCAACCCTTGTCCTTGCATAACTGTGCAGAAGATGATCTTTTTTCTTTCCTGTGGCATTTTTCGTTATGCTCTTCCCTGTCTTTCCTTTTTTCTTGCCTCCCGCCGCCCCCCCTTTTTTTTTTATTTGTTCTTTTTGCCTTGCTCATGCCAGGTTCCAATACCTCACATTTCATACTGTCTTGCCAGGGAAAACATTTGCAAGCAACTCTGTATTAGTGCAGTATGTGTACGATACATAAATCAGCTCAGCTTTTTTCTCAGGTGTGGCCGTGCCTATGGCATGGGTCATGTACCACCGCATACGTACTGCCTGAATTACTGAGTTTCGTGGGGGGGTTGTTACATAGCAGCATGATATGTAGTTAAAGAATCTGCAACTTCAGTAATTGCAGAGATTCTTGTGCCAGGAGTACTTTCGTGTGTTGTTTGGCTGTGATACCCTGTTGAGTAGTGCTGAAAGCATAACAAATATTTGTTGTTACTAAAAATTTCATGTTTTATTGGAGAATACAATTTGCATTAGAAGGTATTCTTCACTTTGGCATGAGACCATATTTAGGGCATTTTGTGTCTAGTCATCTTCCTGGATAATGGGAAACTAGCTTCACTTTGCATTAATGTTTTTGTTTAAAATATGGATTGCGTACAGAAATGATTTTAAATTCAGGCAAAAGGAAATTACGAAAGTTCCTAAACAATGAAAGCTAAAACACAGTGCTGTATATGAGCTTTCAGTTTGATAAATACTTACTTATGAGGTCATAAATACTTGAGGTACAAAAGGTTAATGTAGTGTGAAAGGCTGTAAAACACAGCGAGCAACCTGCTAGATCATAATGATGCATTAGTACCTTTCAGTGTGAATGCTGGCGGTTATAAAATCTTTGGGTTGAATTCATTCTCTAATACAAGAACGTAAAGCCAGAGTATCTTGGCTGCTTAGTTGTACTTATCTTTTTATATTTATTTCTCTTTTGTGACTGAAACTGATAAAAACCTCTTTTTGACTAATGTAATTTCTGAAGAGCATGTCAGGTGGTGTCTGTGTACTCAAAGCAAGCAATAAAATAAAGTAATACTCAGTTTCTTTTTTTTTTGCCTTCTGTGTATTAATAAGTTTCCATGAGAGAGAGTAAGCAATAACGCATAAAGGAGACAAAAGTGGTATAAATGCTGTAAAGCAATAATGCGATTTACCTTTGCAGAGAAGGAAATGCAGTGCTAAAACCACCAAGCGAGCACTGACTGAATGATAAAATTGACTTTATCGTGATAAACTGTAGTATGTCTCGGTCTTAGAAGTCCTCTGCAGTTTATAATTGTCTCCAATATGCTGAGGCAGCTAATATTTCTCATTTAATATCTACCTCTGTGAAGTGTTAATTTTCATGCTTTGGTGATCATTGCTTTTTACTGAAGCAAATTGCTTCCTCTTAGTCCTATATCAGAGCTTATGACAGATTAGGATAATTTTACTGTAATTAATCTTTTGAGTCAGCTCCACTCTTTTTCAGTGAAGTGCCGTGTCTTGGCTAGGCTAAATTGAAGCAGTTAATACAATCTGGAATCAAATACGAAAAACTTTTCTTTGCAGGCTGTTGACACTTGCTTTCAGCCTTCTCTGCTCTCTGGTCACAAAAAAGTGTTTTACTTCCAATTTATCTTCTCGATGAAGTACACCTGGTGCTGGAGGATATTAAAGAGTTTTGGAGAAGAAAACAAGGACAACATCCACAGGAAAATATTTGATATAGATACGCTTGTCTTTTTTATTATTATTTTTAGGTGTTGAAAATCACCACAGTCTGAGCTTATTAAGATACAGGTTAAAAGTTGATAGTGTTTGGATTGTGCAAATAGGTCTTTAGTAAATCTCTATAGATTCCTGGTTTTAGTTTGAGAACTAATATTTAAATTGGCAAAGAACACTGCAAACGCTTTCTGCTCTGACAAAATTAGCACGGAATACCTGTGAGAGAACAGCAAGTGAAATACGCATCTCGTGAAAGCCTCCGTGGCATCTCTGAAAAGAATGCATTTCTTAACAAATTTTGGGATGCTTTATTTTATTTTGAGACAATTTGTCAAGCTAGAAATTCGAACAAGAAAACCCCGGTAGGCTGGTAGATCAAGTTACGGGTATATGACTCATATTGTCAAATGCCGCTTCAGATTACAAAATACAGGGGTTTGATGGTAACACAAAAAAAGGATTATCTATTACCAACCCACAGTTATAAGGCCTTCTATGTCATACTTCTGGGCAGAAACTTAGTTTCTTTTGTTGGTGAGGGTTTTTTTTGCTGTGATACTGTCAGAGTCTGCGTTTCGCTAAAGGAGCCCCAGCTTTTCAGTCATTGTCTAGCTGGGTATCTCCGTAGTGCTTCTTTTTTTTTTTTTTTTTTTTTGGAATTAAATATCCCCCTCATGCTACAGTAATCATGGATATTCTTAATAGAATTGCATGGGGGAACTTAATTAACCTTTTTGTCTTCCTTTTTTTTTTTTTTGGAATTAAATATCCCCCTCATGCTACAGTAATCATGGATATTCTTAATAGAATTGCATGGGGGAACTTAATTAACCTTTTTGTCTTCCTTCTTATTTAAAGGAAATTTGAAAAAAATCAATGGCGTGGTTTCTAATTTAATGCATGCACTTACAATGGCTATTAGAGGCTCTTCACTCGAGTAAGTCAGGTGAGACAGAACTGCTCATCTTTGGCTCACAATTCATTTTCTTTCAGCTGAAACGTTCACCTGACATTCTAATTGGGGAAGAGTAAGTGTCCTGAGTATATGCATTAATAAATATATATTCTTCATGAATTTATATAATCTCATAACTGCAGTCATTAAAACATATTGGATGGTTATGCAAATAACGGAAGGAGTTTAAAATTGTACCTGCCATTTCTGAGTCTCTTTTTTTGACTTGCTTTTCTTTCTTTCATTTTGTAAATAATAATTAAAAATCCTTGTGGTATTTTTTTTCTTTAGCTGTTGAGTGGTCAAGAGTGCACAGTGTTCTGGAGCGGATGAGTTCTTTACCGAGATGAAAATGAGCAGACAGTAAAGGTTATGCTTTAGAATTTCAGTTGTAAATCCATTTTCAGAAGTCTGACAAAGCGCAATTTTGGCAGGATTTCCTTAAGAATTAGAGGAAGGGGAAGGTGTTACAAAAGTAGATGATACGAAATGTAAATACAGTTCATGCCCCATTTCTGTAAGCTATTCTTTTCTCTGGATGAAGTCAGTTTAAGTATTCTCAGTTGATTATGTTTCTAAATTAGTTTTACTCCCAGTAGCTGTTAATTATTGCCATAACTTCCTCTCGCATTAGTGTCTACGTTCTACTCCCAAAAAGAAGAGTCTTAGCTCATCCTGAATAAAGTCTGTCTTTATAGATTAAAAAACCCCTGTGAGTTGCTCACGTACCTGAAGTATGGCATATACAGTGTAGGCTTGGCTGTCTAAGCCTGAAAAGGCCTAAAAAGTGGTGAATGCAGTCCGAGTGTCAAGTAGAATGAAATTCCATACCTAGAAAAGAACAAAAAAGAACAATGAAGTGGTTTCTTCTGAGTATATGTTAGATTACCGAGTGTTTTTCTGTATCAGCGTTGAAGCTAAATGTACTTGGGTGTCCCTAAATCGCTGAAGAAACTAAAAATGTTTGGCTGAGATTTTATACAGGGGAGGGAGACAACCTTAGGTTTAGAAGCAGGTTTCCAAAAAAACCCTGAAAATTTGTCTTTTTTTTTTTCCCCTCCCTTTTTCCAGTTTCAGTCCACTAACATACATAGATGGTTGGTGGGGAGGTAAGGGATGGTGGAGCTTTCTCTTGCAGTAGAGGTTTGAAAAAGAATTTTTAAAATGGAAAAAGAACTCCTTAATGATTAAGACTGGCTTTGGGAGATGGTGAACTGGCATTGCTCCCACAGAGGGCGCTGGCTGATGTCTGGCGATAGCATTGCCCTGTCACTTTTCCTTCAGCTGTGTTCCTTCTTCCTTTCAGTTGGCAGGAAGTAGGAAGGCAGACTTGAGCTGTAGCTCGGGTGATCCAGTGAGCGTTGCAGCTTGCCGTTACTAATACGTGGAACAATGCGTGATTTCAGTGACGTTACACAGGTCCAGTCTAAGTGGTGGAAAGGAATAAAAATCCGAAGAACTAGCAGGTGATGCAGTAATCATGGTCACACAAAAAGGAAATATGTAAATATCTCATTTACTTGGACAGCTACACTATTTTATGTGTACTAGATGTGTGAAGAGAATGTGCAAGAGAGGAGTATGAGTACCTTAGACACACAGGTGAGATTTACAGGGGAAATGTGTAACTGTAAATCACAGTGAGGAAGGTAATTAGGCTGGCGTGCCTGCCTGTAGCACAGTAATCCGTCCCCCCGAGGAGTGCCTTGTTTATTTGGGTTGTGGCCATCAGCGCTAGCTGTTGTAGGACAGCGATGGGAAAAGAGGACGTACAGTTGTTGTTTCCCAGCCGAGTGTTTATGTAATGATTATTCTACTGTGATTTCAACAAAGGTGTGAAGGTTGGGTTTTTCTGCATCCGACAGGTTGTTTGTTCTGCGCAAAGCCATTAAAAACAGGGTTCTCCGTGTGTATGGGATGTTCTGTAAACCCTAGAGAGCATTTGGGCGCACGTGGTACACCTGTAATATTCCTGCCATTTGAAGACTAACAAGCGGTGTGAATTTTTACAACTTTTTAGTACTGTGAGGAGTTTCATGAAGCGCTAGAGTGTGACAGTACAAGAGGAAGAAGGGACACCATTGTTTGATTTGTGGGTATTTTGTAAATATTTTTTTCAAATGCAGTGCATGCAAGACCCCTAACAGATGTAGGCAGAGTGGTGTGGAAGCTGTGCTCCAAGACACTTGTGTGCTTCTGAGAAATAGCGTATGTATGATGTATGTGGCGGAGGAGGGAAGGAAAAGCCAAATGCATAAATATATGTAGCATAAGAACAAATAGGAATTAACTGAAGAATATCCCACCTGTACTTAGAAAAGGATGTACAGAATATTTTAAGAGGCAATCCTGGCATATTTCAGAAACATCACACTCCCACTCGAGATAATGGAGAGAACTTTTTATTTTTTGAGTGGGGAACTTTGCTGAATAGTGCCTTCTAGAGGGTTTTTTTATGATGTATGTGGCGGAGGAGGGAAGGAAAAAAACAAATGCATAAATATATGTAGCATAAGAACAAATAGGAATTAACTGAAGAATATCCCACCTGTACTTAGAAAAGGATGTACAGAATATTTTAAGAGGCAATCCTGGCATATTTCAGAAACATCACACTCCCACTCGAGATAATGGAGAGAACTTTTTATTTTTTGAGTGGGGAACTTTGCTGAATAGTGCCTTCTAGAGGGTTTTTTGCATCTTTCAAAGTAATTGTTGTCAGATGCTGGATCAGGAAAACCATTTGCATGATTACAGTTGTGAAGCCTGGTACTTGAGGCAATACTTTTTCAGAAGAAATAGTGTGTGCAGGGAATGCGAGACTGGCCCAGATAATTGCAATGAGCAACTCAGAGCTGCTGCTGGTATTTTTAGATTTTTGTTGTTGTTGCTGTGTGGGTTGTTTCACATAACTAACTGGGGTTTTTTCTCACTTGTTTAGACTAAAGTTCTGTTTGAAAAGTAACTCCAAGTCTTACAATTATTGTATTGTGTTATTAAAGCGTCAATGGTATCAATAGGAAGTATTTTGTTCAGTTAGTAAATCAGTTTTTGCAGAGGTGATGTGGCTTAGAGACTACATGTTGTGTTCTTTTTCTTCTGGAACAGACTTGTGAACCAAGTCAGGTAAATTTGAGCAGCATTCTCAATACTGCAAGACTGGACAGGTGGAGATGAAGAGCAATGAGAAGAAAGTGGATTTACATCACTGAATTGGAGGGCGTAGATTAGGTCTGGAGAAAGTTTACTGTTGATGACAGTATTCAAAATAAAAGAATCCACTTAATGCAGTACTGTTAAACTAAAAACAAAAGCATATTGACTAAAGTGAGCAACTGTGAGTCAGAAAAGGAGAACCAGTTGTTATGTAAGAACAAAATGCATTTATGTGGATAATTTGCAGAGCCACAAGAGCACTAATTTCTGTCAAGCAGGAAATTTTGACTAATCCAAATGAAGATTTTTCCCACTCCCTTTTTAGCTTCTTCCTTTGCGTGTTATTTCCGTATGGTGTTCTAGCATTCAGTCATCAGCTGATCCTTGTCAGGGCCATGAGGGCACTAATCGATGCCACACTGGCCCTCCTCAGCCTCCCCTGGGCTTCCCAGCACAACTACACCCCTGACCCAGGAGCTCCATTTCAGCTCAGCCCAGGACCCCCAGCCCCTGCCTCACCAGCAGTGTGGGAGCACTGGCCTGCAGCCCAGCCCCAGCCCTGCCGGGCCATGGGACCTGCCCGTCTGGACTCTGACCCTTTGATCGATGTCCTGTTCTGACCTGCCCCACCACTGTGTACCTGTGTGCCAGTCACCGGGCTGTGTCCAAGCCTGATCATCATCACTGGACCCGATCTCGATTTGCTGGCGAATCGAGCAGGATCAACTAGAGGAGGCTGCTCAGGGCTGTGTGCCGTAAGGTGTTGGATACCTGCAAGGACAGAGCTCCACAAGCTCTTTAGTACTAGATCACTCTCACAGGAGTTTTTTTTTTCCTGGCGTCTAAACAATGTCGTGTACTTCAGCTTTTGCTCGCTGCCTTTTGTCCTGTCAGTAGTGTCCAGTGACACTTCATCTTTACTCCCTCCCATCAGGTATTTATGCCCATTGATAAGACTCGCTGGAGGCATCTTTTCTCCAGGCTGAACAGTCCCAGCTCTCTCAATTCTCTCCTCGATTGTCAGGTACTCCAATGCCTTGCACATTGCTGACTCATATTCCACTTGTCTCCAGGAGTCCCACGTCACCTTCTGCAGAGCTGCCTTTCAGCCAGTCACTACCCTGTGCATGGGGTTGTTCCTCCCCAAAGCAGGACTTCGCACTTCCCTGTATGGAACGTCATGAGGTTCCTGCTGCTCTGTAGCCTGTTGGGGTCCCTCTGCATGGCAGCACACCCCTCTGGTGTGTCAGGCACCCCACCCAGCTTTGTTTCGTCTGCAAACAGTGGCACGAGACCGAGTCCCATTACTGAGAACTCGGGAGAAGATGAAGCTGTAACAATGGCAGAGGGAGCACGGCTGTAAGATCCTGTTCTGACTCCCAAAGTGAACTACGGGTAACAGAGCTGTGTGAGGCGAGTAGGACTAATGGCTTCTCTGTGCGGATGTTCAATGAAAATAGATGTATCTTAACTGAGCAGTTTCTGGTTGCTGTGCTTGAGGGTGAACGAGGTCGGTTGGCAAGTTTGTTGTGAAAAATAGGGAAAAACAGAAAATAGCTTTAAACTTTCGGTGACAACTCTCCTGATTTAAGGGTTGCTGTTAGAGAATGTTTTCTTTGCCCTCTTTCGTGAGAACTTTTCCAGGAGAGGAAAACCTGATTTCAGGGGGATCTGAGTTCCTTTTCCACTTCTTCAGTAGATGTTTCCTTAAACTGGAGTATCAGCAATCAAAGTTGTTGCCCACTTCTGCTGCTTTAGTGAAGCATTCATACGATCCAGCAGAATTCACCGTAAGATTAGCATTCACGGCTAGATTTGAATTGGTGATTTTAAACCCTTTACAAATTAATTGAACCATCCAGTACTCTTTAGTGTTTTTTCTTTTTAACGGGAGAAGGGAAGGATGAAGAGAGATTTTTTCCAAATGTTGAATTGTCTTCCATGTTAATGAAGGAAGGGTGTTGGATGAACTTGAAGTTTACTTAAAGCATAGCGTTCCATGATGTGGACTTCTCTGACTTTGGGTAGTAGAAAACTTTGGGCACATTCTGTGGATAGTGATAGTGCATCTAGTGTTCCGCAGAAAGGATAGCATCAGAGAACGGTGGGCTCAGACATGCTTTTCTCTTTAAAACTTTGTACCTCTTCTGAAATGTTGCGTGCATTTGGTTGCAACTTTCTAAGACAAACATAACCCACAAGCCAGCTATTTTTTCATGGAATGGTGGTAAACTAAGTTTGAAAAATTGCTGTCCTGTGTAGGAGCTGAGCTGCTGTTTGTGAAGTAGGTGTATGCCTCAGAAGAAAAACAGCAATGTGATTTTGAAAGTGTCTTTTTGTGACGTGGAGAACTCCTAAATTCTTCTGTTTCAGAGGGTTCAAAAATTGACTCCTTGAGCTAAGACAAGTGAGCAAATGGTAAGTCCCAGCAG
>NW_010391514.1:84746-87835 GCF_000710305.1 Buceros rhinoceros silvestris | reverse complement strand
ATTCAGGAATAGGTGAGGGGTCAAACAATGGAAAACCTTTTATCATGCTGTCACTTTTTCTTGTGTTTATGAGCTTGCACTGTGGCAATCAGCCATTCTCTCTCAGCGTGAAACTCTGCTCTCACAAGTTCACTCAGCAGTTGGTTGTGTCAACACAACTCTTACAAAAAGGGACTTCAACTGCATGACATAAGGCTGGTTAAGGGGGAGAATTCCAGAAACTGGAATACGCTGATTCCAGCCGAGGTTAAACAGTGCTTTGTAAGCAACTCTTCATAGCCAAACCTACAAATATTCCATCTAAAGGCCCTTCTTCCCTTTCTTTTAAAGAAAGCGATGTCCTTTGAAGCTGTGTCGTGTAGTATTTCGTTAATGGCTTTTTATTTGGACAAATATTGTTAAATGTCACAGCACTGTACAAGGTAGTCACAGACTTGAGAAAATATTTTTGTCCTGACAGAGCTTGTTGCCAGAAAAAAAAATGTAGTAAGCTTTTTTGCATCTTTACAGCCTTTTATAACACTGTCTTATGGGGCATAACACTTGAAAGAAGCTTTAAGCTAATTTGAACATTTAAGAAAAGAATCTCGTTCTGTTTGATGATGATGCCTGTGCATGAATGAATGACCAAAGGTAAAAGCACAGTCACCTTCCTGTGTATTGAGTTATGTTGATTTGTGAATAATTTCTTCATATATTAAGGTAATAACTGAGTTGGGTAGGAGAAGTTATTTAGGAAGAATGAGTGAATTTCCGGTAACCACGTTATAGCCATAAGCTTTGCATCAGAGTCTCAATCTCAAGAGCATTGTGTCCTGATTTATTACCAGTATGTGATTGCCTTTCAAAGTGTAACTTAGAAGGTGTTTTAGAACTATCATAACTATTAGACGTATTTCCCTGAAAACTTTACAGAACTCAAGTAGTACGGAAGTTTCTGTATGTACTTTATCTGTTTTACCTCTCCTCATGTTATTACTTACTGGCACACATATTTAGAAGGCAGATCTGTATTTTCAAGTATTTAGAATATACCATATATCTTTCCCATTAATACTTCCAGAGGAAGCATTTCAACTCCTGTGTTTTATAATTTATCTGTATAACTCCATAATCCCTCAATTCCTTCTCTGTAGTCGGGGTGAGTGGCAGTTACCAACCTGGCTTGAGGTGACCTACAGCTGTGCTGCCACAACTCACAGGCCTGTCCTGCAGCTTCCTCTTAGCCAACATCATCTACGTATTTGCACTCCTGTCTTCAGTAGTAGATTGGATCAGCTCACAAACCCGTTTGGTGAAGTGTTAAGCTTTAGTTGAATCAATGGCTCTGAACCAACATTCACCTATGCGAGCACTGCAGTAAACACAAGGTGGGTGGAGAGGACCTTAGTCCCAAGGTGGCATGAAAGCCAGGACTTTGTCAGGTGTGTGACGTTGAGGCTTTAGTTGGCTGTGAAACCACACCCTTAGTGTGAGGTTTATTTTTAGACACGCAAGACGGAACAAGCTCCATTGTGAGAGAAATAACAGAGATGAGATCAGGATGTAAATACATTGAGTAGTTTGTGGGCAAAAATGACGTGAGCAAGTTAGTTTTTAGTGCTCAGGATACTGTGATAGCCTTTTGCTCCTGAAACTTTGATGGATTTATGGAACAAGCTTGTGCAATGTGAAATGAGAGCTCCCATTCAAATGATAAAAAAAGCCCTTTAATCAACTCTAATTGAGATCTCTATATTTATTTTAATGGTATTTTTTGATATGTTTTCATTTGTTGCCTGTCTGGATTTTACGTGAGTCTTTCAAGTATTGAAACAAAGTTATTTTTAAACACTTTATTCCTGCTATCGAAGTCCTTTGAAAGAGCTCCATCAGAAATAATAGTGTTCTGACATTAAGAAATGAAAGGGGAATACAAAATTAATTGCCTATTTCCTTTTGTCTGTGTATCACTGCTTAAGATACTTCATTTGGATTAAATTAATGTTCTTGTGCTTTGACCACTGAAATATCTCCTAGCGTGTCTGTCTAAATTTTTTTTAAAGAACAAACCCAAGGAATTTATTTTTAAATTATCTTGTGAAAATATGACAATAATTCATTTTTTTGTAGATACGGACTGAACTTCAAAAAATGTGCATGGAATGTATGTGTTTCCTTCCTGGCTAATGGAGCCAGGATGCAGCTGATTAGAGAGAAGGGTTTGGTTAATCGTTGTTGTTGTGATATTCATGGACGGGATCAGTAGGTGGTCAGAAATAGTTATTGAATCGATGCAAACAATAAATAATGCATTAAGGCAACCTACTATAATTCCTTCTTCCATTTCAAGTTATTGATATGCTGATGTCAGTTGGATGGCCTGAACTGAACTTGGCAACTGCTTACTTACTCAAAACTCTATTAAAACCTTTTGTGAATGTTCTTTTAAAAATCATATCTGCTCTTCATACCAGCAAATTCTGCCTGAGCTTTGCGACACCACTTTCAGAATTCAAACCCTTTCTGGTTTTTGGTGATTTCACTCCAAATATGCTATTCCCTGATACCCTGCTGACTATTTCAGATGAAAAATTATGAGCCAGTACTGGCAATGTAAAGCACTATGTAAGGGCTATATTCCATATTGTTAAGGAAGATAGATTGGGGAAATAATTAATGTAGTCAAGTAATTAATAACTCCTTGGTTACCCCGCAGTACCAGAAGCTTAAGAAACCTATCTTATTGCTCCTATCTGTCCTCAAAATTAATGATCTCTTCTGTAGGCTGCTGGCTTCCTATGCATAAACCATCACAATAATAGCAGAACTTTCTTGTAGCCTGTGGAGTCAGCATCCAGAATGCATCCATCTAGAAATGAAAGAAACCATCAGGACCGCTTTAAAGCCTTCAACCTGCAACAGTCCCCAGTACGCTGAAGCCCCAAAGCATGTTCACTAGCAGGAGCCACGGAAACTGCTGAAGCAAAGCACAAAATTATTCATGTTCTTTTTCATTTGTCTGTGAATTGGATTAAGGGATTCTACCGGGGGACGCTTGTGTGTCGCAGTATGTCTAAAACAAATGTCCCGGTCAGAGTCAACCACCT